>NC_079451.1:1159588-1197596 GCF_903798145.1 Danio aesculapii | reverse complement strand
GGTAATACGTTCACGTCATTTGAATGCGCGCAAAATGTGAATAACGGCACGGTGTGAAAGTTACAAGCTTAAAGGTACAATATTTACATTCATTTTCCTTAGCTTCGTCCCCGATATATCAGGGGTCACCACAGCGGAATGAGCCGTCAACTATTCTAGCATATGTTTTACGCAGCGGGTGCAACCCAGTACTGGGAAACACCCATACACACTCATTCACACACACACACACACACACACACACACACACAACAGACAATTTAGTTATTTATTCAATTTATTCAACTCTCCTATAGCACATGTGTTTGGACTGTGGGGGAAACCGGAGCACCCGGAGGAAACCCACACCAACACGGGGAGAACATGCAAACGGAGGCCACTGTGTTAACCACTGAGCCGCCCAATGTTGAAACATTCATTCATTTTCTTTTCGGCTTAGTCCCTTTATTATATCCGGGGTCGCCACAGCGGAATGAACCGCCAACTTATCCAGCATGTTTTTACGCAGCTGATGCAACCCATCTCTGGGAAACATCCATACACACTCATTTACACATACACTTGTACACTACGGACAATTTAGCCTACCCAATTCACCTGTACCGCATGTGATTGGACTGTGGAGGAATTAACCCGGGGGAAACCCACGCAAACGCAGGGAGAACATGCAAACTCCACACAGAAACACCAACTGAGCCGAGGCTCAAACCAGCGACCAAGCGACCTTCTTGCTGTGAGGTGACAACACTACCTACTGCGCCACTGCGTCGCCTATGTTGAAACATTTCTAACATATTCAAAGATACACATGAATCCCGAGCTGAAGGTGGATGTTTGTGCAATTATACTAAGAGAGCTTTTACTTGATAAGGAAAAGTCCAGTGTGTCAGTCAGAGGAGATTATTAGCAACAGGTTTACCAGCAAAGTTCAGATCATGCGCATTATTTAGAGCTCTATCAAAGATGATGCCATCGGATTTATGGCCGAGTTGTCAATGTGAAAAAATGACACGTTGAAAGATGACTGTTTTTTAACTCAAATGAGTAATAAAATATGATATTGAGTCACATTCAGACTCTTCTGAATGTCCGCTCTGTTATTAGTCAAGGGCTTTGGTGTAAATATTGAAGCATTGGAGTGTCAGTTACTGGTTTATATTGTTCCAGTCTGTCGCACTAATAGTTGCGGCGCTTTTATGTATTCAGACGGTTCAGTCTTGTAAATTATCATTGAGGTAAGTGGCAAGGTGATCGTATTTATGCCTCTCATATCACCGACTGAGACACTCAGAGACGCTTATTGAAGGTTTTCCAGTGTGGAAACGTCCATTGAACAGATCTGCTGTCAAAGATCAATATATGGACCGACCGGCCGGCCGTTAGTTAACTCTTCAGATGAAGTGAAGGGTGGGAAAGGTTAACCGTTTTGACCTGCTTTAAAAGTTTGTGTTTTCGATATGCGTAGGACGGGTCCACTGGGTACTGAGTCAAACGGTGACCTCTTAGACAACAAACTTTAATCCTGTAATGAAACAAGCAATGACAACCATGCAGGAAAACATCTAAATTCACGTTCACACCACACAATTAATTCTTGCGCATCTGAAATATGTTATGTTTTGTTGTGTGATTCAGATGATGAATTCACTAGAGGGCGCTGTCTACATCTGTGCGAATCTGAATTATGTTACTTAGGATACGTTTTCTTCACACAAACACACACATTCAAACATAAAAACATAAACACACACACACACACACACACACACAAACGCACTCTTAAACACACACAGACACACACACACACAAACAAATGCACACTTAAACATACACACACGTGCACACATAAACACACACTCAAATACATACACTCAAACATAAACACACATTGAAGCATAAAAACATGAACACACACAAATAAACGCACACTCACCCTGCTGAAAAAAAACAGCTTAAACCAGCCTAGGCTGGTTAGCTGGTTGACCAGCCTGGTTTTAGAGGGGTTTTGGCCATTTCCAGGCTGGTTTCCAGCTATTCCAGCCTGACCAGCTAAAACCAGCTTGACCAGCCTAACCAGGCTGGGAGCCCAGCCAAAACCAGCTATGTCCAGCTTAAACCAGGCTGGTCAAGGTGGGTTTAGCTGGTTTTAGCGGGACCAGGCTGGAAAACAGCCTGGAAAAGGCCAAAACCTCTCTAAAACCAGGCTGGTCAACCAGCTAACCAGCCAAGGCTGGTTTAAGCTGTTTTTTTTTTCAGCAGGGCCACCACACACAAACAAACAAACACAACCCCCACCCCCCCACACACACATATAAATTAACGCATACTTTAATGCACACAAACACACACACACACACAAACACACAGGGACGTGCGGTCAGGGGAGGCAGTGCCTCACCTGTCATCATGAGATGTAAATACTAATGAAAAAAATCAATATTTGTCCACTGATCTGTGCTATAGATGCAATTTCTCAATGATTCAAATGATTTCAATAATTTTTATGATCAAAATCGCTGTATTTTGCATGTTTCCTGTTCAATTACAGTGTAGGGAGTGAGCTGAGGAAGCAGCGAGCCGTGCCTCACGTCAGATCCCTCAAGCCCGCCCCTTTTGCTCACTCAGTGTATGCTGCCAATAAAATACTTTATTAAAACGTTTTATACATTCTAGACATTTTATTATATGTCCTCACTCTCCATATAATGTGTAATATATTCCACGTATGTTTATTTCCTATTTAATGTTAAAATCTCACCGCACTGAAACATGAGGTGAGGCCGGCAGTAGCTCGCCGCAATGAAAGAGGGCGCACCTGAGCTCACGTGTATTCTTGTTCAGTGGTTGATCTTCCTCTATGCAGTACAGGCTGTTTAAAAATATATGATATCAGCTCAGAGAGTTCTGAAAATTGGGCTTTCAATCAAAACGTGAATAAATAATAGGTGACCAATGCTGGAGCTAAAGGACTTGCTTCAAAGGACGGGACAGAAGATAACGCGATCATTTCAAAGTAAAAGGATATATGCCGAAGTATACTAAGAGGACTTTTAATTTGCCATTAACCCTGGTTAAGCGTTTCCGGTTAACTAAATGCCGTTGCAAAATCGTTGCGTTTAAAGTCTCTTTTCTTTAAAAATCAGCGATCTCCACTGGCTGAGTGATATCTGATATAAAGTGGGCCTCAGATTGTACAAGAAGCACTGCATTAAATTACATTTCCCCCGCCATGTCTTTATAATATGAGCATTTATTTTACCCCAGTATATTTAATGGCGCTTCTGTGCTAACCTGCCGATTCTGACAGGCGCGCGCAAGTAAACGGCTTTTTGTCTCGTTTTACGCTTGAGCAACTAAATGAATGCCAAAGTCTATTTAACTGATTGTATTTTAATTACAGTACAATATCGATGCTATAAAAGGAACCGTATAAAATGGAAAAAAAACTCAATAACGGGTCACCGGAAGTTTGTCAGTATGGGAACAACACGAGCTCGGAATATACCCTATTCAAGTCACGTCAAGACTTCATTTACAAGTACTGTTAAGGTAAGACCAGTGTGCGAATGAATGAATGAATGAATGAATGAGAGTGAAAAAGCAAGAGAATTTTTGAATTTTCCACACTATAATACAATTATAGACATTATACAATCAAATGTTACACATAAAAGTTTAAAACAGCCTAATAAACCATAAACTCTCAATTTTTATCACAAATTTGACATAAAACTCCTCTGCAAGCAAGGAAGAGAGAGCGTGCGCATCTGTTGGTTTTTCTTTTGATTTTATTTTTTGTTATTCGAAATAAAAAAAATGAAAATCAAATCATTTTTTAATTTTGATTTTCCGTTTTTCATCATGAAAAAGTAAAACGAGCCTTTTGTTTGATTTTCGTTTTAAAATTCAAAAACAAAAATCAAGAAACGCATTGAGTTTCAATTTTCGTTTTTTTATTTTAAAATAAAAATCAAACAACGGCTGATTTTTAGTTTTTCAGTATCTCTTTCTACAATGAAAATCCAATGACCAAAAGATACACTGACCCGGGTCCACAGAGGACTTTTATTTTGAGGGCTACATCACGAGCTCAGATTTGGTTGACCAATCAGAGGAAAATGGGCGTTTCAACACCGCCTACATGTGTATAATGAATTTTGAAGTCGTTTATCCATTTTTCTACCCTAAATTAAAAACACGAAAATCGAGCCAAAATTAATTTTTTGCGTTTTTTTTGTAAGCAAACAGAAAACGGAAAAACAGCCATTTTCTTAATTTTCCTTTTTTGTTTGAAAACGGATATGGATTGGACAGAATATACCCTGTTTTCACCCATCTGCATTGGTGCTGTTTGTGTGTGAATGAGAGAGAGCACATCCGCTGTGGTGCTGTGTAGTCACTTGTTATAGTTGTCTGTAGCATACAGCTGGGTGGTATTTGGAAGGCATATTTAATACATTTAATACATATTTTACATTCTTCCTTGGCCCAATATGTACCTGCCATGTGTATAGAAACAATGCTGATACAATATATGAAACACAATCAGTAGCTGGCAAATATATCGGGTGGATTTGATGGCACATATGATTTTTGACTTTGAGTGTCAGTGCCTCACCAGTCACAAACCTCACCGCACGTCACTGACACACACACATAAACACACAATTAAACACAAACGAACATAAATTCACACACACAAACAGTACAACTCACACACACTTTCAATATAAACACACACAAACGCAGATATGCACTCAAATATATGCACAGCACACACACACAAGCATAAACACACACTAAATCAGACACACTAAATCACACACACACACACACACACACACGCATGCAAACACACACTCATGTTGTAGTGTCAGTGGTTTGCTCTCAGGAACAGACTCTTCTTCTGCTGCTCTTCTTCTTCTCCTCCTCTTCTTCCTCTTCTCTCTGGAGGCTGGATTTCGGTGGCTTTGGGATCTGCTGCAGCGCCGGGACACATCAGAGACTCCGGGTACCAATCCTCTCTCCTCCCGCATCATCTGGGAGCTCGATTTATACGTTTTTGAAGTGAAAGGGTCTCGCATTCCTCTATGAAGGAATTAAGAGGCGTCCCACGAGCCCGGCATTCTAATGAGAGCGAGTGAGCGAGCGCGGACACTTTTAATAGACAGAAATTAGCATTCGGCGGGCTTCAAAACTGCACACAAGAAAGCTTTCAGGTGCAGAAGAAAGAGGACGGCATGAGAGTGTGTGTTAGAAAGAGCAGCACACTCCAGCGCTGTGGTGTTTCTGACACTTATCAAGGAGCAAGAACAAGACTTTGGAGAGCGGCCCGAGAGAATTAGCGGCGCGCGATAAACACACACCAAAGAAGAACACACTGAGGCAGTTACTAGAAGATCCACACACATACAATAACACACACACACTCTCAGACACACTCACAGACACACACAATCACACTCAGACACATAGAATCACACACACACACATACATATTTCTGCAGTTGCTACGGTAACACATCAACTGTAGTAACTGATCTGTTGTGGTGATTTTACAGTTGCTATGGAAACGACAGCTATAGTAATCGATCTGTTGTGTTGATTCTACAGTTACTACGGTAACACAACCACTATAGTAACTGATCTGTTGCAGTGATTCTACAGTTGCTACGGTAACCACAACTATAATAATCGATCTTTTGTGGTGATTTTACAGTTGCTATGGTAATAACAACTATAGTAAACGAGCTGTTGTGGTGATTTCACAGTTGCTATGGTAACAACAACTACAGTAACTGATCTCTTGTGGTGATTTTACAGTTGCTATGGTAACAACAACTACAATAATCGTTCTGTTGTGGTGATTCTACAGTTACTACAGTAACACAACCACTATAGTAACTGATCTGTTGCAGTGATTCTACAGTTGCTACGGTAACAACAACTATAGTAATCGATCTTTTGTGGTGATTTTACAGTTGCTATGGTAACAACAGCTATAGTAAACGATCTATTGTGGGGATTTTACAGTTGCTATGGTAACAACAACTATAGTAATTGATCTGTTGTGGTGATTCTACAGTTGCTATGGTAACACAATGACTATAGTAATTGATTTGTTGTGGTGATTCTACAGTTGATAAGGTAACATAACAACTATAGTATACATAACAACTATAGTATACTATAGTATAACATAACAACTATAGTATACTGTAGTAAAAACTAAAGTATGCTACAATATTTAGTACAGTTTATCACTATAGATAACACTGCAGTATACAGGAGCATTCATTAATTTAATAGATAACAGATACTTTAATACACACAGTACAGTATAATACACTTAACCATAGAATAGTTCAAAAGCACTGTAATGTTTACTATAGTAATTTTTCACAGCAGAAGTGTTGAGCTCTCCAGTTTTCTGATCTGGCAGTGCTGAAGTGTCCTGTTTTGGATGTTAATGGGCAGATCTTGATGTCAGCAGTTAGTATATTGGTGTGAGTGGCCTATTGATTATTGATTTGTGTTCATTGATCGAGGGTCTCAGGGGAGCCTAATCCGTTCTGATGCATTTGAATACATCCATTCATCTTCAGACGTTCTCGCAGCGCCTGCAGCCACGGCTTAATGAAAATAGATGGTGATCTGAACGTGTGGCGCGCCTCTTTGATTTCTTTTTTTAATTGATATATATCTGCCTGGAAGAGTCGCCTGCCGAATGACAATTGACCATTGTGTCAACATCTGTTTTATTCTGCTAAAGAGGGTTTTCTGGATGTTTGGATTTGTCAGTTATTTGTTTTTTCCCCCTGAGCTTTTTAAAAGACATATATCTTGGATTTTTTGGGTATTAGACTGTAAAAATGCTGGCTTCCGGTGACACGGTGGTGCAGTGGGTAGCACAATCACCTCACAGCAAGAAGCTCGCTGGTTCGAGCCCCGGCTGGTTCAGTTGGCATTTCTGTGTGGAGTTTGCATGCTCTCCCCGTGTTGATGTGGGATAGGTGAATTGGGTAAGCTAAATTGGCCGTATGTATGTGTGAATGCAAGAGTGTATGGGTGACACCCACATAGAGTGACTGCAGATCAATACAGTTTGACAAATATTGCAGCTGTTGGACAAAATAATGCACTTTTCAGATGAGGATGTAGTTGTTTAGATTGCAGCTATGCAGTTTATTTATAAGGACAGTGGCTATTTTAAATATTTATAATTTCGGAGGCCATCAGCCTGTCATACTGAGCAGAGCAAAGAGGCTTGACGTTATGCCACATGATGGCGACAGGGACCGCATAATAAGTGCCGAATCTCCTATAGGGGAGGAAAAACTACAGCTGGGAACGGATAAGTGACATTCTAAGTCGATCGCTCTCTTTTAAGTGTTGTAGTGCTCTATTTATACCGCAGTAATCTGCTAGTGTTTGCTTTGCTTTGGCTTTTTCGGGAAGGAAAACTTGGGAAATCTCTGTAGACTGATGGTATTTCATGCCGTTCAGCCTTATAATCTTAAAATGTGAGCAAAATCAGCTGTTTTGTCATCACTTTAGACCAGGGGTCACCAAACTTGTTCCTGGAGGGCCGGTGTCCTGCGGATTTTAGCTCCAACTCTAATCAAACACACCTGAACAAACTAATCAAGGTCTTACTAGGTGTACTTAAAACCCCCAGGCAGGTGTTTTGAGGCAAGTTGGAGCTAAACCCTGGAGGGACACCGGCCCTCCAGGACCGAGATTGGTGACCCCTGCTTTATATTGTAACTGGTGGGACACCACGCACATATATATATATATATATATATATATATATATATATATATATATATATATGTATATGTATATGTATATGTATATGTATATATATATATATGTATATATATATATATATGTATATATATATATATGTATATATATATATATATATATATATATATATATATATATATATATATATATATATATATATATATATATATATATGGACAGCAAATGATCTATCTATCTATCCATCCATCATTTATATATATATATATATAGTCTAATGTCTATAGGAAGGAAAAACAAGATTATTTTGCTTTTTTGAAATAAAAACAAGATTATTATTGGCAGATTATTTAGCTTGTTTTAACAAAAAAATCTTTGATTTTGGCACATTATATCTGAAAACAAGACTACAGACTTTGCTTGTTTAGAAAAAGCTTCTTGATTTAATAGTTTTTAGATGTTTGGACCTTAAAATCTAAGTTAGTAAAGCATTTTTTGCAGCGCAGCAGTAAAAAGTATTTTAATAATTAGTGAAAACGATCAATAGTAGTCAGTGTTTAATTGATCTTAAAGCATTGCGCTACAGAGAGTGAAAGAGACTCACATATCCTCTGCACATTACACACACAGACACACACACATGGGTCTTACTTTTAATACTGCTCTGCTTAGAGGAGAGTGAAATAATGTGCCGTTTAAGCGTCCATCGATTTTGGAATTAAAAAGTTAGTTTGCAAAGATTTACTGTGTGGCTTTGACGGCGCAGCTCTTTATCAGGGCAGCAAATGGGCGTTTATACGCCGTCCGACAGAGCTGCGATTGAGAGATCGATAGCTGCGTGATTTAGTAACTGGCCTACAGCTAATCAATAAGTATAAAAGTAAATGAAATATGCATTACAGGGATTTTATTAGAGGGGGGTTAGCAGATGGAGAATAACCGTCGGCCCATTTATTTTTATACCTATTGATTGTACAACATAGAGACTCGACCGTAGCTCTTCTGGGATTCAGTGGGAGTGTGCTGTGATTTATAGCTTTGAGGTCAGGCGTTGCGCGCGGACAGCTAAAAGTGACTGTGGCGGGGTCCTATCTGAGGGTTTACACACACATCAGGAGTGTCAGAAATCTAGGCTAATCCCACCAATATTTAGTTCCAGTCCCATTTTAAGCATGAAGTTAGCATAATATGTTTGCAGATATTTCAGAAACATGCTAAGTGATCATACTTGTTTACCTGATAAGCACAGCTGAAGTCAGTTGTTCTCCTTTAAGAATGTGCATTCCGTGTCGGAATGTCTGTCTTTGCTTTGATCTGTGTAACTCCACCCACTTCCAGTTCAACCAATCATATTTCAGCACACCAGGTTGCTGTGGTAGTAAACAAACACAGTGGCTGAACACGTATCACAATATGTGTTCTTATGTCCTCGTGTATGTCTTGTGTAACGTCATCATCAATAGCCAAAGAACAGCAGACCCGAGACTGAACCCTGATGCATTCCTGATATAGAGAACGCTCTGAATGCAGACTAGTGAGCGCTGCAGTCTTTCCAAATACCAGAAGTCATTGCGGCTTATTAAAGAAGGTGGGAAGTGGAGCATTTTTATTCACTATTATTTACAGTTCAGACTGCGCGGTGGCGGAGTGGGTAGATTGATCGCCTCACACCAAGAAGGTCGATGGTTCGAGCCTCGGCTGGGTCAGTTGGCATTTCTGTGTGAAGTTTGCATGTTCTCACTGTGTTCGCGTGGGTTTCTTCCGGGTGCTCCAGTTTCCCCCACAGTCCAAACACATGTGGGATAGGTGAATTGGGTAAGCTAGACTGTCCGTAGTGTATGTGTGTGAATGAGTGTGTGTGTGTGTGTGTGTTTCCCAGTGATGGGTTGCAACTGGAAGGGCATCCACTGCGTAAAACAGGCATAAACTGATGGAAAGGTATTTATGTTATGCAATTCATATTAAAATCTGGGACAAATGAAGCTTTTCAAAGCTTTGAAACAATCTAAATATATATTATAATTTATAAAATGTATTTTTAATTTTATAAATGTCATCTTTTTTATTTTATTTTAATTATAAAATGTATTTATTATTATTTTAAATTATACAATGTATTATTATTTATTATTTTCTTTTCATTTATAAAAATAGCTTTTATTTTGTTTTAATTTTGAATTTTTTTATTTATACATTTTTTTATTTAGTTTATTTTAATATTTATGAAATGTTTTTATTATTTTTATATGTATACATTTTATTTATTCTTTTTAATTTTACATTTTAAATATATATATTTTCTTGTATTTCATTTTTAAAATGTATTTATTTATTATTATTTTCTACATTATACAATTTATTTATTCTTATTTTTAATTTATAAAACTTATTTATAATATTTTTAAATTAATACAATTTATTCATTATTTTGTTTTCATTTAAAAATGTTTTTTGTTAAAAATTTTTGTTTAAATTTTAAATTTCTTTTTTATTTTATAAATGTATGTTTTATTTCTTATTTATAAATTTTATTTATTCATTTTATTTATTATTCTTTTTACATTTTTAACATTAATTTATTATCATTTTCATTTATAACATGTATGTATTTTTTATAGATTTTCTATTAATTATAAACTGTAATATTTATTATTATTATTATTATTACATTTATAAAATATCTGTATGCACAAAAACAGCATTTCACTTTATAAATCAAAGTTCATCTTAAATTGAAGCTACATGTCCCGTATAATATTTATTTATATCCTTTATAAGTTACAATTTTAATGGTCCAACTGTAATGATGATGTCAAATTTATTTAGATATTCACTTGTTGCATATTAAATTCACTTGTTTCCAATAAAAGCATCTGTCAGATACATTAACATATCAGATATACAGCTGAAGTCAGAATTATTAGCCCTCCTGAATTATGAGCCCCCTGTTTATTTTCCCCCAGTTTCTGTTTAACGGAGAGAAGATTTTCATCAACACATTTCTAAACATAATAGTGTTAATAACTCATCTCTAATAACTGATTTATTTTCTCTTTACCATGATGACAGCACATAATATTAGACTAGATATTCTTCAAGACACTAGTATTCAGCTTAAAGTGACATTTAAAGGCTTCACTAGGGTAATTAGGGTAAAGTTAGGGTAATTAGGCAAGTCATTGTATAACAGTGGTTTATTCTGGAGACAATCCAACACTAATATTGCTGAAGGGGGCTAATAATATTGACCTTAAAATGGCTTTAACACAATTAAAAACTGCTTTAATTCTAGCTGAAATAAAACAAATAAGACTTTCTCCAGAAGAAAAAATATTATCAGACATACTGTGAGAAATTCCTGAATCTGTTCAACATCATCTGGGAAATATTTAAAAAAGAAATTTAGAGGAGGGTAAATAAATCTGACTTCAGCTGTACCTGTAAGGCTATGAAATACTGATCTGTACGGTGCTGATGCACTCCAGCTCTCTGTCAGCAGCACACAGCATTAATGCACATCTGAAGACAGAGCGTTTAGCATCTTTAGCCTCTCAAAGCATCTGAATCCATGAATCATAAGTGCGATGATCCGTTTACAGTCTTCTGAGCATGCTCTGTGTTTGCATACGGCTGACAGGAGCTGCTTTTCCAGGCCTTTCTTCATTATTCTGAGTGTTTGAGCATCCGTTTGTTTAGTATTTTGTCTAGATTTCCTCTTTTCTGCTGTCCGCACCTCTTATCACTACAAAAATGCTCTCTTACTTAGAGATTTTGTCTTGTTTCTAAATATTTCAAAACTCTTAAATGGACAACCAAAAAAATGATGTCTTGTTTTGAGAACTGATGAGTCAAAATGAAGTGAGTTTTTCCTTAAAACAAGCTAAATAATCTGCTAATGGGGAAGAGAAACAAGGTTATTTCAACGAGAAAACTAGATTCTTCTGCTTACCCCATTGGTGGATTATTTTGATTGTTTTAATGAAAAACTGGCTTAGTTTTTACTTATTATTACTGAAAACAAGACAATATAATCTTTGGATGAGGGATTCATAGAGATATACAAAAAGCAAGCACTTAAAAAATCAACACAATCTCACGGCAATTCGTAACTTTTTGATTTAGTGGCTAATTCGTATAAATTCGTACGATTTAATTCGTACGATTTAGTACGATTTGCTCATCCCCCAATGGCGGTTGGGTTTAGGGGTGGGGTTAGGTGCCACGCCTCCTTTTTAAAATGGTACAATTTCGTACGAATGAACTTGTACGAATTAGCCACTAAACTGACAAAACGTAAAATACTTGATTTAGCTTCTTTTTCACCTACGTTTCCAGTGCCTTGGACTGATGCTGTTTAATTTATTTTTAAATAGCAAAATATACAAATAAAAATGGGCAAAAAAAATATATATTTATACATGCCATGCCATTATTTGCATATTTCACAATATATTTTCTGCAAATACAATTTTTGACCATTTTTAAATGTAAATATATATATTTCAGAATAATTTCAAATATATATTGACCTTTCATATACTAAATAATCACACATGTAACCTTTTAAGAAAATATTTATATATAATTAGTCATTGTATATTGTACATTTGTAGAATTCTGTAAGCTAAATTGTCCATGTGTGAATGAGTGTGCATGGATGTTTCCCAGTGATGGGTTGCAGCTGGAAGGGCATCCGCTGCTTAATACATATGCTGGATTAGTTGGTGGCTCATTCCGCTGTGGATTATTAAAGGGACTAAGCCGAAAAGAAAATGAATGAATGAAAATGCAGACGCATTCTGTGTTCATTTTTCTGAGGTAACTTAGCGAGAACTCTCTCTAGGAGAGCACGAATCCATTCTGTGTTCTTGGTATTGAGAAACAGCCCTAGTGTTGCGACAAATAAAACTTTTAAAATTCATAAAATGCATTTATTTAAATAAAAAATTTAATGTTTTATTTATTTTTAAATTTTATTTCATTTATAAAATGTATTTTTATATTATACAATTTATTTATTATGCTTTAGTTGATAACATTTATACTTTTTTAACATTTATACAGCTTATTTATTATTTTGTTTTATTTATAAAATATATATTTTATTTAGTTTTAATTTATAGTTAATTTTTTATTTATAAAATGTATTTATTTATTTATACTTTAATTTTATTATTTATTTATTTCTTTTTTAATGTATTAATATTTTTAATGTTATAATTTTTTTTAAATTATGCCATTTATTTATTACTCTTTTTAATAATAAATCTTATTTTTAATAATAATTCTATTTCTTTTTTTAAATTTATTATATATTTGTAAATAATAAAGAAATAATTTGTTTAATTGATACAATTGATTTTATTATTGTTTTTATTTATAAAATATATTTATTTTTGTTTATATATATATATATATATATATTATATTATATAATAAATCATCATAATTTTTACTGATATTCTCTGAAGGTAGAAGATAAAATAGATTTTCGATTTCAACAATATATATTTTATTGAACATCACAGGTACAGCAAAAATTACCGTATGGGTTTGTCATGTAAATAACAAATGCACTGAGTGCGGTGATTTACCGTGGGCCGCTGGCCTCTGATGTATATTAATATTGCTGCACGTTCCACTGTACTACAGTCCATCACTCATTTGGATAAAAGAGGAGGAATTTGAAAACGGCCCGTGCGGTACAATGGGGATACAGATTGCATCCATTTATTGTGCTGAGTGATGGAGCGGCTGCCCACGGCGTCCTTCACCTTCTCCACATACAGAGCTGCTTCCCATAAAAGCTAAAAAAAGAGACGCCCTTTGCCCCTCGCTCTCCCTCTGCCGGCGGGACCCCAGCCGAAGACCACCCACATTCATACGCTCTCATAAAGAAATGAAAATTGAAATGAGCAATTGAAATAGCTGCAAATAACACTAGCTTAAGATATGATGTGCATGTAATCAACCTAAATAGGATGTATGACAACTTCCGAAATGTTTGTGTGAAATGTACAGTAGTGTGAAGAAGTGTTTGCTCCCTTACTGATTCATTTAAGGTTTCAGATCATCAAACAAATGTAAATATTAGTCTACAATAGCACAAGTGAACACAACATGCAGTTTACAAATGAAGATTTTTATTATTAAGGAAATACAAAACTACAAAGCCCTGTGTGAAAAAGTATTTGCCCCCTAAACCTAATAACTGTATGGGCCAGCTTTACCTGCAACAATTGCAATCAAGCCTTTTCCATAACTTGCAGTGAGTCTGTTACAGCACTGTGGAGGAATTTTGGCCCACTCATCTTTGCAGAATTGTATTTCAGGCACATTTGGGTTATTTGAGCATGAGCCACCTTTTTAATGTCATGCCACAGCGTCTCAATTGGATCCAGGTCAGGACTTTGACTAGGCCACTCCAAAGTCTTCCTTTTGTTCTTCCTTAGCCATTCAGAAGTGGACTTGCTGGTGGGCTTTGCATCATTGTCCTGCTGCAGAACCCAAGTTTGCTTCAGCTTGAGGTCATTAACAGACAGTCAAACGTTCTCCTTCAGGATATATTTAGGTAAACAGGAGAATTCATGGTTCCTTTTATCACAGCAAGTCTTCCTGGTCCTGAAGCAGCAAAGCAGTCCCAAACCATCACACTAACACCAGCACATTTTACTGTTGGTATGATGATCTTTTTCTGAAATGTGCCCTTACTCTTATGCTCCACATAATGGGACACACACCTTCCAAATAGTTTTGTCTTGTCAGACCACAGAGTACTTTCCCAAACATCTTTGGGATCATCAAGATGTTTTCTGGCTCAGCAGTGGTTTTTATCTTGAAACTATACCATGCAAAACATTTTCGCTTTTTCAATCTTTCTGATGGTGGAGTCAAGAACACTCTCCTTAACTGAGGCAAGTGAGGCCTGCAGTCCGTTGGATGCTGTTGTGGGTCTTTTGTGACCTATTGAATGAGTTGTTGTTGCACTCTTGGGGTATTTTTAGTCATCTGGCCACTCCTGGGAAGGTTCTCCAATGCTCCATGTTCTTGCCATTTGTATATGATGACTTGCACTGTGGTTCGTTGCAGTCCCAAAGCTTTAGAAATGACTTTATTAATACTTTGGATCTCGATGTCTAGCTTTGAGGATCTTTTGGTCTACTTCACCTTGTCAGGCAAGTCTTATTTGAGTGATTTGTTGATTGTGAACAGGTGTGGCAGTAATCAGGCCTGGGTGTGGCTACAGAAATTGAACTCAGGTGTGATAAACCAGAGTTAACAGGGGGCAAATACTTTTTCACACAGGTCTATGAAGTTTTGGATTTTGTTTTACCTCAATATTGAAATCCTGAATTTAAAAACTACATGACGTGTTTACTTGTGGTGTCTTTGACTAATATTTATATTAGTTTCATGATCTGATACTATATACCTTTTTATACTATATATATATATATATATATATATATATATATATATATATATATATATATATATATATATATATATATATATATATATATATATATATATATATACTATTTTTTTTACTATATACTATTTATATATACTATATATAATATATAATATTTTTAGAATTTATATATATATATATATATATATATATATATATATATATATATATATATATATATATATATATATATATACTTTTTTAATTAAGATAATTAAATTTTTTGTGTAATTGATGCAAATAAATTATATATTTTTTTCTTATATAACATATATGTAATGTTTATACACAGTGAGTGTCCTTATGTACATATGTGTCAGTGAGTGTACACATTATGTCATACAAACTTTTATTTTGGATGCAGTTCATCACAAATAATCATTTGACAGCAGTAGATATGAATGCAGGCCCTCTTGGTCTAGTTACACCAACACAGAATCTAAGTAGACAGATGTAAATGAGAGTATTTTGTTGCATCAGTCGGAGTGTTTTATCATGCGCCGCGTCTCCTCCCGGTGTCAGTGTTTCCACCAGTGTCCTCTCTGGATAAATCTTTACTCAAGCGTCTCGCAGGAGCCGGGTCACTCACTCCGAGAAACTCTGGGTTTGATTGTCTAAATGCTAATTAGCGTCCTGCTATGAATTAGTGTTTGTGCACGCTCAGACCGCGGGCCGAGTCCCTGCGAGACGCTTTGATTCGCAGTGTTATTGTGCTGCTCTTGTACCCAGCTGCGCTTCATTCGTCTCTTTAGCACTCGCAGGCATTGTGTTGAAGCGAGCTGTGAAAGAACTCATCAAACAGCCGCTCTGTTTGGGCTGGACAAACGCTCCACTTTACAGCCTCAAATTGGCTGTCAGGAGCAGATCTCACTGTCACACACACAGCAATACACTCACATCAGCCCGAGCGGCCCGAACTGAGGATACAGACCTGCTGAGGCCGTTACACAGAAACACACACACACACATACGCAGAGACATACACATGCACAGACACAGAGACACACACAAACAGAAACACACACATACATAGTGACAGACAGACAGACACACACACACACACACACACACACACATATATTCACAATGGCACACACACATGCATACATAGACATTGTCAGACAGGTACACACACACACACCCCGTCCTAAATGACTGATAGCTCCACTCTAAAGCACTGACAGACCCACCCTAGAACACTGTAAGTTCCACCATAAAGCACTGATAACCCTGCCCTAAAGCAGTGTTTCTCCACCATGTTCCTGGAGGCCCACCAACACTGCATGTTTCGGATGTGTCCTTTGTCTGTCACACCCTTTACAGGTCTTTCAGTCTCTGATAATGAGCTGATGAACTGAATCAGATGTGTTTGCTTAAGGAGACATGGAAAAAGTGCAGAGCTGGTGGTCCTACAGGAACGTGGTTGAGAAACGCTGCCCTAAAGCATTGATAGCTTAGACTCTAAATCACTGATAGACCTGTCCTAGATCACTGATAGCTCCTCCCTAAAGTACTGATAGCCCCGCCCTAGAACACTGATAGACCCGCCTACAGCACTGATAGCCCCGCCCTAGAACACTGATAGCCCCACCATAGAACAGTGTTAGACCCACCCTAAAGCACTGATAGCCCCGCCCTAGAACACTGATAGCTCCACCCTAAAGCACTGATAGCCGCACCATAAAAAAAACTGACAGACCCGCACTAAAGCACTGATAGCCCCGCCCTAGAACACTGATAGCTCCACCCTAAAGCACTGATAGCCGCACCATAAAAAAAACTGACAGACCCGCACTAAAGCACTGATAGCCCCGCCCTAGAACACTGATAGACCTGCCCTAAAGCACTGATAGCCCCGCCCTAGAACACTGATAGATCTGCCCTAAAGCACTGATAGCCCCGCCCTAGAACACTGATAGACCTGCCCTAAAGCACTGATAGACCTGCCCTAAAGTACTGATAGCCCCGCCCTAGAACATTGATAGACCTGCCCTAAAGTACTGATAGCCCCGCCCTAAAACACTGATAGACCTACCCTAAAGCACTGATAGCCCCGCCCTAGAACACTGATAGACCTGCCCTAAAGTACTGATAGCCCCGCCCTAGAACACTGATAGACCTGCCCTAAAGCACTGATAGCCCCGCCCTAGAACACTGATAGACCTGCCCTAAAGTACTGATAGCCCCGCCCTAGAACACTGATAGACCTGCCCTAAAGTACTGATAGCCCCGCCCTAGAACACTGATAGACCTGCCCTAATGTACTGATAGCCCCGCCCTAGAACACTGATAGCTCCACCCTAAAGCACTGATAGCCCCGCCCTAGAACACAGATAGCTCCACCCTAAAGCACTGATAGCCCCGCCCTAAAGCACTGATAACCATAGAAAACTGACAGATCCACACTGAAGTACTGATAGCCCCATCCTGGAACACTAATAGCTCCGCTCTAAAAGAATTCCATGTGACCAAAAAAGATGTTTTGAGGGGGAAGGAAAGTTATGGTGTTTGATAAGAGTTTGCAACACAATCTCACGGCAATTCGTAACTTTTTTGATTTAGTTGCTAATTCGTATGATCTAATTCGTACAATTTAGTACGATTTGCTCATCCCCCAATGACGGTTGGGTATAGGGGTGGGGTTAGGTGCCACGCCTCCTTTTTAAAATCGTACAATTTCATACGACCGAACTCGTACGAATTAGCCACTAAACTGGCAAAACGTAAAATACTTTCGTTTTCTCGTGAGATCAGGCTGGAGTTTGCACAGATACATCATTTATAACAAGCCCAACTATATTAAAGAAGAGCAGTTAAAGAAGAGCTGTAAATTGTAAGTATTCCTTTACATTGTGATGTTTGACTAGTACAGCTACAGTATGGTTAGTTGCAGAATATTAACACTTACTAACAAGGGCACGTAAAGGCACATCATTTTCTATTTTTGGGTTGCTGTTAGCTCTTTGTGCCTCTTGGACCACTGTTGGCTGTTCTCTCATCCTCCATTGGTTCTCCTCAATCTCCATCATGCCGGGCTCCCCCCGGTGATAGATTCACCCTCCTGTGAAGTGCTGGTGCTCTCCGTCCTCCTCTCATTAATGCCCGCACCAGCGTCAGGCCCATCTGGCAGCGCAAGACAAATAACGCCAGCGCTCAGCCATTGCTTCTGCTGACAGAATTGCAGCCCACCGCACTATTTTGCCCTCCGCCGCTTCACTCCGTGGGCTCGGTCTCTCCTGGCGTGTCCTTCAAAAGCCCACCGCTGAGAGGCCTGATGCCCTGCGCTCTTCACCCATACGTCAGAGCACCACACAACATGCTTTTAGCTGAGCTCTACAGTGTGCATGTGCGACTGAGACATAGGCCCAATCTCAATTCTACCTCTCAGGCCTACCCCTTACCCCTACCTACTTTTAAGGGATGTTTAAGTCGATTTTCTGATGGGCAATTTCCTATGGCCCAATCCCAATTCTAACCCTTACCCCTACCCTTTGTTTTGGGGGTCATGGTGTACCAATTCTCTTTAGCGTGGAGGCGCAGGGGTCAGGGAACAGAGATTTTTCAGGTCCATGTCTTTGTTTGGGTAATTTTAACTCGCCCAATGACAGTTTAGCCAATTATATTTCAGCACTCCGGGTTGCCTTGGTGGAAAACGGCGTATTTTATTCAGCCAGTCAGAAAGGCTCTGAAAGCATGCGCCCGTGCCTGAAATGTGACCTCTGGTGGACAGTAGGAGATTCTGAAATAAGACACAGATTCAGATGTGATCGTGCACACCAATGCTCAAAACGTCAGGCGTACAAGCGTCGTTTTTTTTTAGAAACGCCTTATGCTCGTTTCATTTTTGTTCACGTGCACGGAGCTGCTGAAGTTACAGTAAACAGCACTTGGAGGCGCTCAAGTGCAAAGCTGTCAATGCGAGTGCACATTGAAGAAGGTACCCAGAGGAGATATGAACGTGGACAAAGAGCTTACAATCACCAAGAGGCGACACTCAATATAACGTTCCATCGCAACAGCAGCGCCCAGCAACAGCCCCGGATTCCGCCATTTTGGAGTGAACGCGATCGTCATTGGATCTTATTGCTGTTACGAAGGCAAGCAGCTGCTTTGTCTTTTATTTATTTATTTAAAAAGCGCATTAAAGCTGAGATACAACCTGAAAGACGACAATACAACACTTACAATCACAATCATCAGCACTTTTAATACTTTATTTTACAGACTTATAATATGCTGTTGTTCTATTGGAGTTTTCATTCTAAAATGGCCGCCGCGCCCTCTAGTGGCTATTTCCCAAATTGCACTAGAGTGTCGCCTCTTGGTGATTCTATGCTCTTTGACGTGGAGCTGCTTATTGCACTGGTGAACAATAATCATTTCTTCATCGCTATAGCTGGAGCTGCTACTTGAACCATCCATGCTTGTTCGAATCCCCAGTAACTTTAACAACAAGCGTGTCAACTTTCTGTCTTCTTCTGTGTTACAAGCGGGTGTCAGAAGCTTAAAGTTGTGTAGCGCCATCTAGGAGTGATTTTGCATACTCTTCTGCTCGACGCCAGTGAAAATCGATTGGGTTTGAATCCGGAAAAACGTCTCGAAAAACACTAATGTTTACATTTGTACTATTTGAATGGTTTGCTAATTAAAAACAACTCATGTGGATTTGTACAACTCCCCTGCTGAAAAATCCAGCTTAAACCAGCTTAGGCTGGTTGGCTGGTTTTAGCTGATTGACCGGGTCTTAGCTGGTCAGACTGGAAAATAACCTGCTAAAACCATCTAAATCCAGCTTGACCAGCCTGGTTTAAGCTGGACATTGCTGGTTTTGGCTGGTCTCCCATCCTGGCTAGGCTGGTCAAGCTGGTTTTAGCTGGTCATCTCCCAGCCTGACCAGCTAGGACCAGGCTGGAAATGGCTGGAAACCAGCCTGGAAATGGCCAAAACCCCTCTTAAACAGGGTGCATCTGCGTCTCATTTCTGAGGCTGCTGTGTACGTTGTGTTTTCCACCAAGGCATCCCGGGATGCTGAAATATAATTGGGCCGTGGGCTGGTTATAGAGACCAAAGAACACACATTTTCACAGCAGAATAACTGATGTTAGCATTGATTTTCAGATAAATATGCTCACTTAGCATGTTTCTTATATATCTACAAACACATTACTGTATTTTTATGACTTAGAAGAGTCAAAAATGTACATCCAGCACCTTTAGTAAACGCTAGCAAAGCTGCTTCCCATCAGTGCAACAGCACCATCTGTATGCACACGTTAAGCCTTTGCTTTGAGAACTTGTTGTTCAGATTTGCAGTTTTTCCGCTCTCAGGCTGTTCTCAGGACCGCTCGAGTGGATGCCGCTAATGCCACACAAAAAGGCTAATCATTAAACAGTCATTTAGTTGTGTTCTTTTAAGTATATGAATCAGCCGCCTCATTACTGTCAATGTGTAATTAGCTGATTAATAAACAGCGGCCGGTGGGAAGCGCTTGTGAAGTAATTGTTTCTGGAGAGCCCGAACACAAGCACCCATTAAGACATAAAGAAGCTCGCATTCATCCCAAATCATTACTTTAGCGAGGGCCCCACTCGTCTCGGGGCTGTTGATGTTGTAAATGGCTCCTTTATGGCCGGCTCTTCTCTTAATCAGCCGCGGTCAGCAGGTGTAGAGCGCAGCGCCTGGACAATAGCGCTGAAATTAGACAAACACACTTGCCTTTTTAATCACTGTCAAATTACAGATTCCTCATGCTGTATGTTGGGTTTAATAGAGTGCTTTAGTGCCTGCCCTATTGCTCAGCAGCGCTGGTTTTCCTATAGGGGTTTACAATAGTCTTGATTATACACTATGAACCAAAGCAAACAACTATGAGAATCATCACATTATACACCCTTTGATTCGAAATAAAGAATTATAAGAAAACAAGACGACACACAAACTATACTACAGTATTTATTACAGTTTATTAGTTCACTATACACTCACTGGCCACTTTATTAGGTACAGCTGTTCATTACCCTACAGAACAAAACAGCTTAAACCAGCTTAGGCTGGTTGGCTGGTTTTAGCTGGTCGACTAGCCTGGTTTAGAGGGTTTTTTTCCATTTCCAACCTGGTCTTAGCTGTTCAGGCTGGAAAATTACCAGCTAAAACCAGCTTGACCAGCCTAGACAGGCTGGGAGCCCAGCTAAAACCAGCTATATCCAGCTTAAACCAGGCTGGTCAAGCTGGTTTTAGCTGGATTTAGCTGGTCATTTTCCAGCCTGACCAGCTAAGACCAGGCTGGAAATGGCTGGAAACCAGCCTGGAAATAGCCAAAGCCCCTCTAAAATCAGGCTGGTCAACCAGCTAAAACCAGCCAACCAGCCTAGGCTGGTTTAAGCTGGATTTTTCAGCAGGGTAACGCAAATTTCTTATCAGCCAATCACATGGCAGCAACTCAATGCATTTAGGCATGTAGACATGGTCAAGACGATCTGCTGCAGTTCAAAGCGAGCATCAGAATGAGGAAGAAAGGGGATTTAAGAGACTTTGAACGTGGCATGGTTGTTGGTGCCAGACGGGCTGGTCTGAGTATTTCAGAAACAGCTGATCTACTGAGATTTTCACGCGTCTCAGACTGGTTTCTCGAACATGACAATGAATTCACTATTCTCAAATGGCCTCCACAGTCACCAGATCTCAATCCGATAGAGAACCTTTGGGATGTGGTGGAACGGGAGATTGGCATCATGGATGTGCAGCCGACAAATCTGCAGCAACTGCGTGATGCTATCATGTCAATATGGAGCAAAATCTCTGAGGAATATTTGCAGTACCATGTTAAATCTATGCCATGAAGGATTAAGGCAGATCCGAAGGCAAAAGGGGTCCGACCTGATACTAGGTGTACCTAATAAAGTGGCCGGTGAGTGTAATATACAGATTTCAGTACTTCATGGCACTGGATGCCATTTAAAGGCTTAACTAGGTCAATTAACTATGCAGGTTAGGTTAATTAGGCAAATTATTGGACAATAGAGCTTTATTCTATAGACAATGGAAAAATAATATTACTTAATAGAGCTAATAATATTAAAAAGATAAATATGACTGCTTTTATTACAGCCAAACTAAAAGAAACAAGACTTTCCAGAAGAAAAAAAAAGAGATATGAGTAAAAACAGTGAAAATGCAGTGCTTTGTTAACATCATTTTGCAAATATTTGGAAATTTCGCAATTTCAACTCTACGTAATGGATTAACAAGCTCAAAACAGCTCTGTCTTTAAAGTTTTATTGAGTTTTATAGAGTTCCTACTTCCAACTGTTGCACTCAACACAGTTATTTTCCATGATTAATTATAATGTAAATCAAGTTTTCCGAACACTTGCACTTGACCTTTGGCGGCGATCTGAAGGCCGTTCTCATGGTCATGTGCTGTTTCCAAATCCCTCAATGTGTAAACCCAAAACTGCGGGCTTTTGTTTTAAACACATCTCGCGGTTAGCCATCATTCCCTCCAGAAATATTAATCAATTATCCTGCCTTGCTCCCGGTGCAGGATCCGTATGGAGAGGAATTCATCTGGAAAGAGGCACAAGCAGATATAATAGGACTGAGCAAAGGGGCCGTGCGCTGAGTGCTGTGCAGTCTAATCCTGAGAGACAGCCAAGAGCCACAATGTCACTTTTAGTTCCTCCCTTAGTCCCTCAGTGCGGCGCTCATCTCAAAATGGCCGTGTAACGTGGATAAACTTCCGAAGTGATGGACACGGACAGCGCACGCTCGAAGACCGTTGCGTTTCTGTTTTTGTGAAGATCCAAAAGTGTCTTGTTACATGTGTGGACATACAGAGGAACGAAATGTCATGTCTCGCAGGACAACGGTGCTTCATAAATTAATCATAAATACAAACACTGGACATAAGAGCTATTTTAAAAGACCTATGCATAACTACATATACTATAAGATACTTAACTATACACATGAGACAGGCCATACATGTACTTTTACATGATGAGGCTGAACAGTGTTGTGCAGGATGTTGAGCAAGAGAGGTATTTAAGCTTGAATGTTGTGCAAGAGTTAAGGTTGAAGCAAGCAGTGCAACATGATTGTGGTACATTTATGGTAAACATCGTTTTCATTATTGAGTCCTTGTAAGATGGAGTTTAAATAAAGTGTCCGGCGCATAAGAGTGTTTCCACTCTCAGGTGGTTTGTCAGCAGCGCTAAATTCCTGTGGATTTATGCTTGACGATTCTCTGATGTTATGTACTGAACTTTGATGCATAATCGTGTGTGTTGTTAAAGTCCCTGTGAAATCAAAAGTTTTTTAAGATGTTAGCAACAGTATGTTCATCTATTTAGGAGATATAAAGATTAACACCAAAATGAATCAATGATTTGCCCCATTCTTCAGTGTTGCATCAGATTTTCCGTCCAGTCAAATGGTCTCTAGTCTTCTGGTTTCAGTTGGGATTACATCAAACTTCATGGGACCTTTAAGAAGACAAGTAATCAGATGCGCCACCTGCTGGAACATAAAACAGGTGAGAACATGCCACAGATCACACAAAGTTACGCAGAACACCCCAACAACCACAGATCAACCGATCAAAGTACAGTATATAAGCAACAATCCCAAAATCAGGCGGGGTCTGGATTCAGACCTGGTGCAGCTGCAATCTGAGCTGCATGCAATTGCTTTTTAATGCGCACATCCTACCTCTCCTCTAACCCTACCCAGGGCCGGAGCAAGCTGAACTAGCGCTCTAGGCAAACGCCGTGCTCAACCGGAAAGTGAAAACGGGAGATCTCGCTGGGGTTGTCGCTGGTGAAATTAAAGACCGGGCTGGTTGTTGGGGTTGGTGTCGCGGATGAAAGTGAGGAACGGGGTGAGGGGTGTCGCGGACCAAATTGAGGACCGGGTGGGGGGTGTTGCAGAGACTTTTGTCAGGTAGTGTATAAGAAAGTAACATGAGATGGAGCTTCTCGTATAGTACTACACCTAAAACATGAATTGCCATTAAAAACTCATCAATGACCGGAAAGCGTTGTTTCTTAATTGACAAGATATCTTATCAGTGTTGGAGAAAGGATTATCAACCACAATTCTGCAATCCTTTATCAACCATATATCAACCACTTAGAACACCTTCGCCACCACATAGCAACCAACAAAATCCGCACATCAACCTCTTCAAAACGTCAAGATGTTTTATTTCTATATTTTTAAAAGACGTGCCATAAAAGTGAACGCAGGCTTTTCTGGGATACAAAAGGACACGCCATTCGCAATATCCAGTACACATGGAGGCATGCAGAATGTAATATAGGAACTGAACCTACTATAAATGCCAATGCTTTGAATCACTCGTCTCCAAGCCCAACCGCAGATAGAAATGCTAATGCAATCAAGCCTGTTAATCACCATCCACTGGTCATTTCTTTGAGGAGGAGGCTGTGTTTAAATGCTCTGCCTTTAAAGAAACCGTTCCTCCAGACGTGATCATTCTCGGTTCCCTGTTTTCATACCATTATCATTCTGTGCAACACAAAGACACGGTTTTTCCACAACAGGCAAGAAAGTTGTACAGCTCTGGAGCAGATTCTGTTAGAGAGGACAATCCCTTTAGCTGCCGATCTGACCTTTGACATCAGGCAACTCAAGCCTTTTACTGTGATTTAAAGTTTAACGCGAGGCTTTATTATCTGTGCTAATTAGAGGAATCAGTATGTAGTAGCACATTCTGTGGCATCAGAATCCCGTCGACCTCACGCGGCTCTCTTGGTCTTTTTAGCGTGGATATGAAACGCACTCATTAGCACAACAGAGCGCGTGTGTTTCTGTGGCCTCCAGCGGCTTCCCTTCCATGTTCAAATACTCAAACATGAAAGTTTGCTTCAGTCAAATGCATAAAGGCTCTTTTTAATTGTCAATCATTTATCAGATTGTCTGGACCGCCGTGCAGTGTCATGATATAAGCCACCTAAGTTAGTCTAAGTCCTAACTCTACCACCTAAGCCTAAGTCTAGCACCTAAGTTAGTTTTAAGAAAGAGTGTTTGTGTTACATTATTTTATAATTATATAAGGTTGCTTCTTTCACATTTCTTGACACTTTAAGGTACATTTACATGACAAAACTGAATCTTTGTTCTTTATATTTTGGAAAAGTCCTACCTTCTTGTAGAGTTTAGCTGCAACATTGATCAAACACACCTGTCTTTATTTACCAGGTACTCCTTCATATCCTACTTATTTGGCTTAGTTGTGTATGATTAGGATTGGAGCTAAACTTGGCAGGATCTCCAGGAACCGAGTTGAGCATCCCTGGTTTAGTGTACAGAGGACTGCATTATCAAAGAGATCACTATTCGCACTGAAACCAACCTAAAAGTGTGGCATTGCTTCAGTTAGGCCAGTAGTTGGGGTCCCTCGGTTTCCTCCCACAGTCCAAAGACATGCGATACAAGTGAATTGACTAACTAAATTGGCACTATAGATAAGCTCCCAGCCAGGCTCCTACCTATGCCTTGGTCAGCAGTTTATCTCTCCATAGCAATTCCTACATTCTGTCTTAGACCCTAACTAAACCAGGGGAGCTCTCGAGACCAACCTGAGCTCAAACTCCCTCCTTGCCATTCAAACGGGAGGGAGCCCCAGGCTCAAGGAGCTTCTGAGCTCTGGGCTCAGTCCAGTGTGGTGGCACTGAGTGTATGATAGGACCCAAAGACACAGAGCCAACTGACTGACACAAGCAATAGAGCACTTTTAGTTGCTCTCACAGCTCTTTGTGAAAAGGCATTGTTTGGACATTTTGGTCATCTGTATGCAAAACTTTTTAAGTCACGCAAAGGAAAGTTTTTAGTACAGTGTGGTTCAGTAAATGCATCCTGGGGTCCAAATGCATACACTATGCAATTCAATCAGACCAAATGTTAGTTAACTCTCACATGGTCGCCCACTGAAGCTAAGCAGGGCCGCACCTGGTCAGTACCCGGATGGGAGACCACATGGGAAAGCGGTTGCTGCTGGAAGTGGTGTAAGTGAAACCAGCAGGAGGCGGTCTGTGTGAGTCCTAATGCCCCAGTTTATTGATGGGGACTCTATACTACTCAGTGAGCACTGTCTTTCAGATGAGACATTAAACTGAGGTTCTGATTCCCTGTAGTTGGTAAAAATCCCAGGATGTCCTTCATAAAAAAAGAGTAGGGGTTTAACCTCGGCATCCTGGCCAAATGTGCACACTGGCCTCTGTCTATCATGGCCTCCTAACCATCCACATATCATCATTGGCTTCATCACTCTGTCTCCTCTCCACCAATCAGCTTGTGTGTTGTGTGCTGGCTCAATATGGCTGCCATCACGTCATCCAGGTGGATGCTGCACACTGATGGTGGATGAGGAGATCCCCCCCCCACCTAAAAAAAATGTGTAAAGCGCTTTGAGTCTCCAGGAAAGCGCTATATAAATGTAAGGAATTGGTATTATTATTTTTAAATATGTTTAATATTTACATTTTTGTGGGGAGCCTACCTTTATTCAAATTTATGAGTCTTTACTTTGTTTTCACATGTCTATTGAATCCTGACAGAGGCGGCCACAATACGAGAGCCAGTAAATTTGTCCATTTCGCAGAGTAAAAATGATTTCTTTGATTGACTGCTCAAAATACCCATGCGGGTGAGCTTTAAGAGTCTTTTCCACTCTCTCTGACAGAGACGTCCAGCCTGATGCTCTTATGCCTTTCTGTAGCCTGTCAAAGAGATTTGTCCACTCACTGTAATTAGTCGTTACCATGACGACAGGATCCGCCCCACCCAGCCATAAAGCCCTCGCCATCCTCCACGGCCCAAATGAATCTCCTCACTGGGCCAGGAAGTAGAAAAGAGGGCGGTGTGTGTGTGTGTGCGTGTGCGCGCAGTCAATCGGGCCGCTCCAGTACAGGAATCCAGCGGCTGATGCTGCTCATATTTCAGCCTTGGTAAAGATTAGCTGTCAGCCCCAGAGGAGATGTATTGATCTGTTTTCCTTTTTTTTCTGCCAGCAATCACCTGACAAAGGCAGCGAGGAGGGCTTCCGTGAGTGATGCCGCTGCCGTCTCCTCCTCCTCCTGCGCTGGATACGGTGGTTCCGGTGAGCGCTGCTGCCACAGGATAATTAAACCATAAACCTAGCATGAACTTGCACTCTGAGGCACTTACGGTTCTTTCAATAGGATGAAAGACCATGTGAAATTTTATACGTGAAATCCAACAACATACGCAATTAGGACTTGAAACAACTTGATTTTTGACCTTTTGTCATGTTATATTGGCAGGTGTACAAGACATTCTGACGTTAGTATCTGTATTGTTAGTTTTAAGACAGCTATAAGCTAGTGTGCACCAAAACAGTGAGACAATTTGCGTTTAGAAGATATAAAACTGATATAACCACGTAAAGCGTGTAGTTTGTCACTTCTGCATCATCTTCGGATCATCGGTTTTATTTACATCACCTCATACTTCAGTTTTTCATCAAATCTTCTGACCAATGAAATGCGAGGACCCTTTAATACTGCTTTTTCTTGGAATTACTCAAGGATTCCAGATTTTTGGTTTATAATTTTTTAATACTGAAGCTGCCCTGAAATCTTTCGAGTACCTTTTGGCCATCATGCAAGGGGAACGAACCAAAGTTTGGTTATAGACCCTTTTCACAAGACAGTGACGATGCATTTAAAGCTCCGGCTAATGGGTTTGGTGTGATTCACATTGTAACGTCGGAGCTCATTGGCCCCATTCAGAGTTTAGAATAAGTGTGGGTCGTCAGCTCAAGAGAGCGCTTTGATTGGTTTTTCAGCAACGAATCAGAGAGCAAGTGTGACCTAGTGAAGTGACCAAGCAAGTAAACGATTCAAGTCAAGAAGGAACACAAAGAGGCCGGCTGGAATTTGCTAAAATTTCTCCAATATTTGCAGCCGATATGGATTATTAGATTATCAGACATATTAACAGGGGTGAATCTCTCTGTGGTGAGTGATGGTTAATGTGATAATGGTACTGGATGCTGCTTTGTTTGTGGTTTGCACATGAATAAGAAGTTATTATCTTCCATTGTCAATGAGAAAACAGATTAATGCCACCCATGGTGTGAAAAGAAGCAGAACCTGCGCAAGAGGATTGGATCTCCTTTCATCTATTTGGTATGTTCAGGGGCAAGTTTTGGTCCAGACAAAACCAGATATGAGCCTATGCGAGGCGACAACACAGTTGGGGTTTATCGGCACTAGTTGTTTGACGTTGACTTAGTGTGTACTGGCCTTTATTGTCATCAGATTTGTAAAATGAGAGGTGACCTGGAACCCACCGATCCAACTTGCCAGACCGATGGCTGACTCATGGCCCGATGAAGCCCCAACCTTTGGCTTGGTGTGTCCCAGTCCATAAACCTACACATACCACCAAACCTCTCTCTAACCTTACCAATATATCACCTCAATATTACCATTCAATTCCTCTTTCAATTCCTCTTCATTTGTACAGCACTTTTACAATGTAGATTGTGCCATATCAGCTTCACATAGACAATTATAGTGAATTGAAACAGTATCAGTTCAGTTTTCAGAGATTAAGTTCAGTTCAGTTTAGATTAGCTCAGTACAGTTCAATGTGTTTTAATATTCACTCCTGGGAGTCCAAACACTGAAGATCTGGGTGTTATATTAGACAGCAATTTAATTTTTGAAAATCATATATCCCATGTCACAAAACTGCTTTCTTTCATCTGAGAAATATCGCTAAGTTACGAAGTATGCTATCCATCTCAGATGCAGAAAAGCTAGTCCATGCTTTTATGACTTCTAGGCTGGATTACTGTAATGCTCTGTTTACTGGCTGCCTGTTAAGTTTCATATTGATTTTAAAATATTACTTCTTACCTATAAAGCGTTAAATAGTCTAGTTCCTGTTTATCTAACCAACCTTCTGTCTCGCTACAATCCAACTCGCTCTTTAAGATCTCAAAACTCAGGACTTCTGTTAGTACCTAGAATAGCAAAGTCAAGTAAAGGAGGTCGAGCCTTCTCATTTATGGCTCCTAAACTCTGGAATAGCCTTCCTGATAATGTCCGAGGCTCAGACACGCTCTCCCAATTCAAAACTAGATTAAAGACCTATCTGTTCAGTAAAGCATACACTCAGTGCATCACATAGCGGCATGATACATGAATGTGCTTCACACAGGTTTCTGCATCTCGTTTATATACACTATGAACAGCAGCTAAGCTAATTATTCTCTATATTCTCTATTTCCACCTGGGAATATTCATCCAGAGGCCCCCAGAGATTATGCAGTGCCACTGAAATAATCCAAGGCCATAGCAACTGCTGTGGTGCATGGTCATGGAGGAGTGGAGAGCTTGAGACTGATTCCTGTGAGTACCATAAGCATTGTGAAATAAAATATGAACAAAACACACATGAAGTTGACTTGTACACAGTATTTTAGAAGAAGGACCACCCCTCAATTTGCCATCTCATCCAGTCACCTACTCCCTAAACTTTTGTAAGGCAGATTAGCCCTCTAGCAGTTCATCTCGTTCTCTCGAACCCACCGCTTCTCTTGTTTCCCATTAGCAATCCTTACAACCCTCTCTTTACTCCTAGGTTGAATTGGGGGGGGGGGGGTCCTAATCACTCTACGTAAATATTACAGACACAGTACCCCAATCTCTTACTCCCTTTCCCCTTCATTCCCTTACAATCCTTCCTACTCCATCCAATCCTCATCCCTACATCAATACAATAAAGACTGCTCAAAGTATGGCATGGTCCATGCTTGGGAAAATGTATTTGAGTACCTAGTAGTTAAGGCAACTTAATATTAAGCAGGACCGGATGAACATAAATGTAGTGACCTACTACTAAGGGGAACTGCTAATCTACTAGTATTTTCACACACACAACCATCAGGGTTTACAGAGCATATCTAGAAAACATCTCGTGGGAATCAGTTCTGTGGGTATAAAATGGCCTGAGGATATTTGCTAGATTGATGGTAAGATAACATCATCTCGAATAAGCACTCAATACAATCATATTCCCCTTATCAAAACACACTAATCAAATGCTGGTGTATTTGTAATGTAGATTCAAGTGGGATTTTTTTTAATGTGTATATTGTGCATATGCAAACGTTGTTCTTTAAGTTATATTTAATGCTAATGGATCTGCAAATGCATGCATGCCATTCATAACCTTGCTCAACTGCTCAGTCTGTTAATGGTTATCACATTAGGTTGAGGGAAATATATTGGTTTAAGAGGAAATGTTCACCTAAAGAAACATTAACCTGAATAATAATCTGTGATTGACTGTGCGCGCGCTCACTATTTGGCTGCCAGCAAATATCTGTGCATTTAATACAATATTAAGCAGTTACCTCAACTTTAACTGTAGTTTTGTTCCCGAAACACTCTGATGTGAACAGATGATGACGAAACAAGACAACGTCAATGCTTTTTATAACTCAAGAAGTCATATATTTCCAAGCATTCAGGCATTAATGGAGGTTCTATGGCCAATTTATAAACGATTAACTCAAATACTAAATATATGCTTACGGGCTTGCATTTAAGACTGATTTACAGTGACCCCGTAACCCTCATTTTGGATTTCATGTGCAAGTCTGAATAGATAACCAGATATTGAGTTGATATTTTGTGGCAACCCTGCCTGTTTTTTTGTAATAACGACTGACAACAACAATAATATTAATAATAATTAATTACAAGTACTACGCCAACTACTACTACTACAGAAAATTGTTGCAACCACTACTGCTGCTGCTACTACAGCCACACCGACGACCACTACCACATCTACTACAACTGATACTACTACAATGACTACTACTATTGATACTACTACAATGACTACTACTATTGATACTACTACAACTCATACTACTACAATGACTACTACTATTGATACTACTACAACTGATACTACTACAACAGCATTTACCACTACTACAACATCTACATCGACAACATCTGCTACTTCTGATACTACTACACACTCTCATAAAAAAGGTACACGATCTGTCACTGGGCTGGTACCTTTTTAGAAAGGTATAAATTTGTACCTAAAAGGTCCATATTCTTACCTCAAGGGTACATAGTAGTTTCTAAAAAGTACAAAAATGTTCCTCTTAAAAGTTTTAGGTACTAATATATACTTTTAAGGAACCAATATGGACCCTTTAGGTACAAATGTGTACCCTTTGAAAAGGTACCACCCCAGTGACAGCTTGCGTACCTTTATTTCTGAGAGTGCACCAACGACAACTACTGCTACTACAACATCTACTAATTCTGAGACTACTACACCAATGACATCTACTATTACTGATACTACTACAGCTATTACTTTAACAACCACAACTACTACTACAATCACTACTACCACTACTACAACAACGACAGCAACCTGAATAATGACAATGGCAGAAATACTTATGATAATGATAATGACCTGTCCTGTTGAACATATTGTGTTTGAAGGGCAGTGGAAAACAGTGGATTTCTTTTTATTTTTATTATAAGGTGTATTGTTTTGGGGTGGCACGATGGCTCAGTGGTTAGCACTGTGGCCTCACAGCAAGAAGGTCGCTAGTTCGAGTGCTCCGGTTTCCCCCACAGTCCAAACACATGCGCTATAGGATAATTGGGTAAGCTAAGTTGGCCGTAGTGTGTGTTTATGTGTGTGTGTGAGTGTGTATGGGTGTTTCCCACTACTGGGTTGCAGCTGGAAGGGCATCCGCTGTGTAATACATATGCTGGAATAGTTGGTGGTTCATTCCGCTGTGGTGACCCCTGAGGAACTAAGTTGGAAGAAAAATGAATGAATGAATCAAAAAAGTTAGATAGCATTGGCGGTTTGGTTGTTTGGTGAGAAAAGCCAAATTTCTCCAGCGTGTCAGACCCTTGTGTGTGAATATGTTGAGAGTGTGATAAATGAAAGAGTGTGTGTGACGTGACATCAGTGGGTTCATCCCTCTGTTACGGCGGGCGACTGCATGCGTTTAGCCTGAACTCAATCATGAGCCGCTCCACTGTTAATCTCACAGCCTGGAAACACGCTCAAGATGTCTGCCGCCACGCAATTCTCTCTCCAGCGCGCCCCAGTTACAAATCACATCTTCAGCTGTCTGTCTTTCCATCCGTCTCTCCAGCAGCAGAAGATTGATGGAGGGGAAAATCGATGCTTTCCTGCGCTGTGTCATGTTTGGGGAACGGCTGATGCGCAGACGGCTGCTTTTCCTGGGTTGCGGAAACACACACATGGAGTCACTGGTCTGCAAACAAAAATCTTTTCTTACAGAGTTTGGCTCTTGTTTCTAGTCCAGATATCTGAACGCTTAAATTAAGAAGCATTTGTCTAGTCTAGTCAGATTTAAGTGAGTTATTTCGTAAAACAAAAGCCCATGTGGGTACCCTATTGGCAGATTATTTTGATTGTTTTATAAAAAAAAAAAATCATAGGGCCCTATCATACACCCGGCACAATAAGGCGCAAGACGTAGTAGTATTATTTATTAAATGCATAATTATATTTGCTTTAATAAAAACTAGATTACATTTGTCCACCTGTCGGGTTTTAAACCATTTGGGGCATAAAAACAGGACGTGTGTTTGGATATACCTCAGTGTTTTGACCACACTTCATTATTATTGTTCATTTATTCCTTTGCTGGAGATTGGAGATAATGGATGTGTTCAGTGGAGTGAGTTTCCACAGTTTCCTCACTCCACCAAAGTAAAGGAGTAAAGAGTAAAAGTAAAGTAAAGAGGCTGAATGGAGGAGGCTGGTTCTTTATCCTCGCGCTGCAGATGCTCTGTTTAACCGTTTTCTTGCTAGTGAAGCGTTCAGTTTTTACACTTACACAGTCCACCATGTCAATAGCAAATGTGCCATGGCGAGACACAGCTGACTCTTAAAGGGAATGAGAGACGAGACTCTGATTGGTTTAATGCACGTTAGGCTCAAAACACACCCAGAACTCATTAAGAGAATAAGCTCAACCCTGTTAGACCATGAGCCGGGGCACAGAGCGTATTTATAGAGTTGAATTTTCAACATCAAAGGTCGACAGAACAGTGATCAACATCCCATAATGCAATTCACCACCGCAAATAAAACAAAAACAAACTGTTCATTGACAGATTTTTTTACAGCGTAACTAACATGTACTTACACTGTAAATGATCATATGTTACTTTATTATTATGTTGATTTATTAAATAGCTCCATGTAATTACATCTGTAAGTAATTTCTGTAAGTACATTTACACTCACCGATCACTTTATTAGGTACACCTGTCCAACTGCTCGTTACCGCAAATGTCTAATCAGCCAATCACATGGCAGCAGCTCAATGCATTTAGGCATGTAGACGTGACAATCTGCTGCAGGTTCAAGCGAGCATCAGAATGGGGAAAAAAGGGGATTTAAGTGACTTTGAACATGGCATGGTTGTTGGTGCCAGACGGGCTGCTCTGAGTATTTCAGAAACTGCTGATCTACTGGGATTTTCACGCACAACCATCTCTAGGGTTTACAGAGAATGGTCCGACAAAGAGGAAATATCCAGTGAGCGGCAGTTCTGTGGGCGCAAATGCCTTGTTGATGCCAGAGGTCAGAGGAGAATGGCCAGACTGGTTCCAGCTGATAGAAAGGCAACAGTAACTCAAATAAGCACTCGTTACAACCGAGGTCTGCAGAAGAGCATCTCTGAACACACAACACGTCCAACCTTGAGGCGGATGGGCTACAGCAGCAGAAGACCACACCGGGTGCCGCTCCTGTCAGCTAAGAACAGGAAACTGAGGCTACAATTCACACAGGCTCACCAAAACTGGACAATACAAGATTGGAGAAACGTTGCCTGGTCTGATGAGTCTCCATTTCTGCTGCCACATTCGGATGCTCGGCTCACAATTTGGCCTCTACAACATGGATCCAGACTGGTTTCTTGAACATGACAATGAGTTCGCTGTACTCAAATGGCCCCCACAGTCAGCAGCCCCGTAAATGAAATAACACTCATTTTGGAAGTGGTAGAAAGGGATATTGGCATCATGGATGTGCAGCTGATAAATCTGCAGCAACTGTGTGATGCTATCATGTCAATATGGAGCAAAATCTCTGAGGAATATTTCCAGTATCTTGTTGACTCTATGTCAAAAGGGGTCTATCCCGTGACTAGTAAGGTGTACCTAAAAAGTGGCTGGTGAGTGAATACTACACTGTTGACCATCCTTTACACCTTAACCCACCTTTAAACCTACCCAGACCACCAAACCTGTCCCTAACCTGACCCGTATCCCACCTCAAGTGTTCTTCATTACATGATCAACACAGTAAGTACATTGTACTTATCTTTTTTTGCAAATACCTATTAGTTAAGGTCACCTAATATAAAACGGGACCTAGAAACAAGACAAAAACTCTGCAGTCTGACCTGATTTCTGGTGGTAGATGGAACTTGATCGCTTGTTTTTTTCTGTGTTTTTTATGTTGGCAGTGATTTCCAGCTGATCTGTTTCCGTGAATATGACTTTCATCCCTATTTGTCATTTTATGCTTAATTATACGCTTACACAGTGCCTGTCGCACTTGATGTCATTCATCTTTTCTTTAATCAGTCGCTCAATGCCATGCTCATTTGTTCGTGTGTACAGTCGGGGGCCAAAATTAACACCCGCTCGCCAAATGAGACTAAAAGGAGTCTTAAGTCAGAAAACAACACAACATTTATTGACACAATTGAATGGTTGAGCAGATTTTTGATACTTTTGATGCTGTCATAAATGCACTGTACAAATGAGTTGAAATGAAATGCATTCATGAAAGCAAGGCTGCAGTGATGTTGTGTTTTTATAGGACAAGCCGTAAGTTATTCTCCCAACAGATTTTCTAGAGAAATCTCAATAGGATTTTTCCATTAGCTTTTGGATAATTGCAGGAAGTGCCAAGAATTGTTCATTATAATAATCTTTATAACTAAATTCAATTAGCAGCAATCTAGACACATTGATAATCTAAATCTAAACACGAGAGAACTTATGCTATGTGTCTGTTGAATGCTTGATTCTGATTGGCTGATGAGCCTAAGCATACTTCTTGACTTGTGAGTTGTTGAGTTTACCTGTTGACTAGTGAGTAGATGAGTTTACCTGTTGACTAGTGAGTAGATGAGTTTACCTGTTGACTAGTGAGTAGATGAGTTTACCTGTTGACTAGTGAGTAGATGAGCTTACCTGTTGACTAGTGAGTAGATGAGTTTACCTGTTGACTAGTGAGTAGATGAGTTTATCTGTTGACTGGTGAGTAGATGAGTTTATCTGTTCACTAGTGAGTAGATGAGTTTACCTGTTAACTAGTGAGTAGATGAGTTTACCTGTTGACTAGTGAGCAGATGAGTTTAGCTGTTGACTAGTGAGTAGATGAGTTTACCTGTTTACTAGTGAGTAGATGAGTTTACCTGTTGACTAGTGAGCAGATGAGTTTACCTGTCGACTAGTGAGTAGATGAGTTTATCTGTTGGCTAGTGAGTAGACGAGTTTATCTGCTGACTAGTGAGTAGATGAGTTTATCTGTTGACTAGTGAGTAGACGAGTTTATCTGTTCACTAGTGAGTAGATGAGTTTACCTGTTGACTAGTGAGTAGATGAGTTCACCTGTTGACTAGTAAGTAGACGAGTTAACCTGTTGACTAGTGAGTAGTCGAGTTTACCTGTTGACTAGTGAGTAGATGAGTTTACCTGTTTACTAGTGAGTAGATGAGTTTACCTGTTGACTAGTGAGTAGATGAGTTTACCTGTTTACTAGTGAGTAGATGAGTTTACCTGTTTACTAGTGAGTAGATGAGTTTACCTGTCGACTAGTGAGTAGATGAGTTTATCTGTTGGCTAGTGAGTAGATGAGTTTACCTGTTGACTAGTGAGTAGATGAGTTCACCTGTTGACTAGTAAGTAGACGAGTTAACCTGTTGACTAGTGAGTAGTCGAGTTTACCTGTTGACTAGTGAGTAGATGAGTTTACCTGTTGACTAGAGAGTAGATGAGTTTACCTGTTGACTAGAGAGTAGATGAGTTTACCTGTCTACTAGTGAGTAGATGAGTTTATCTTTGGACTAATGAGTTGGAGTTCAGTTGTTGACCAGTGAGTAGATGAGTATATATGTTGAACCAAAATGACAATTAATGTATTATTTTAAATGTATGGATTATTCTGCTTGTCAATCTGTCTACACACACACACACACACACACACACACACACACACACACACACACACACACACACACACACACACACACACACACAAACAAACACTTATTTAGTCCACCAATATTGTTTTGTTTGTCAAGTAATATCCTGTAGACTGAACATGTGATGCATGACACCACAAGAACATTTAATTAATTAATTAATTACTTTTATTTACATCCGGTCGTGTAAACAGACTTTTAGCTAGCATAGCTGATATTGATTTTGGTGTGTAATCCTTGTTGAGAGGCTGCTTGTTAACCAGTAACCTGCGAGTACTGTCACTAATATGCAAATAAAAACAGCCTCGCCGTCAAAAGGACAGAAATATCTGCTCTGATCAGTGTCTTTGGCCTCTTTGTCCTCTTCTCACCGCAGTCACAGCTGCTCCGATGCTCCGTCCCATTTCTTCTCATTCTCCCTGGCACTCTAATCAGAAGACTGTGGGTGAAGTACACCAAACGCTGCCTTTCCTGACAGCCAATAAAAACCCAATAATCTCCCCCATTCAAGTGGCCCCTATTTTAAAAAACACTAACTAGTGCTATTACTCAGGTGCCGTGCGCCGCTGCTTCGCTGCCCTCCTCCCTTAATGCTCTTTTTATTTAATATATAGCCCATGAAAAATGACACACTCCCGTCTCGGTGTGTAGATATTTTGTTGCTGATGATGCGCGACGAATTTCCATCACGGCTTTGTTTCCAGCAGGCGAGCAGATAATCTTTTACAGCGCACCACGTCCATCAATCTAGTGCACTTATGGCTGCCGCTCGGAGCAGGAGTCAAGGGGACAAAACAGACGTAGGGCCACTATGGCGAAATGCCATGCTGATTTACAAATCATCTGCATCTTAATAACTCACTGCTTTAATAAACAACGCCTGCAATGTTACACAGCTCATATACAGTCGAAGTCAGAATTATGAAGATTCTGTTTAAGATTTTCTCAGCACATCTCTGATCACAATAGTTTTAATAACTCATCTCTAATAACTGATTTCTTTTCTCTTTGCCATGATGACAGCACATAATATTAGACTAGATATTCTTCAAGACACTAGTATTCAGCTTACAGTGACATTTAAAGGCTTCACTAGGGTAATTAGGGTAAAGTTAGGGTAATTAGGCAAGTTATTGTATGACAGTGGTTTAATCTGGAGACAATCTAACACTAATATTGCTGAAGGGGGCTAATAATATTGACCTTAAAATGGCTTTAAAACAATTAAGAGCTGCTTTTATTCTAGCTGAAATAAAACTATAAGACTTTCTCCAGAAGAAAAAATATTAGAGGAAATACTGTGAGAAATTCCTGACTCTGTTCAACATGGCCAAGCCGGGAATCGAACCAGCGACCTTGTTGCTGTGAGGCCACAGTGCTAACCAGTGAGCGACGGTGCCACCTCTACCACACAATATTTTAGCAAATTTAAGACTTTTTAAGGTCTAACATTTTGTTT
>NC_079451.1:1132088-1154588 GCF_903798145.1 Danio aesculapii | reverse complement strand
ATGAGGAAAACCAGCAACAATCAGGAATGCATGATTATCTGCTGTCATGGCTTTGCTTTGTGAATATAATGGAAGTCCATGGGGTAAAAACAGCCCCGAACATATTGAAAGGGTAGTCAATTTGAACCATACGCAAGTGTTGTGCGTTTACACAAGTGTGTTTTCAACATGGAGGCGCTGGTTGAGTTTGTCCTCGTCTGGATGTTTTAAGGCCTCAGGAAAATGGCGTTTTGGAAATGAAATGGCTCAGGTCTGCCGCTGTGCTGGAACACACATATAAAGAGCTGAAGGCTGATATGAATCTGCTGGCGGTTTATTAGACGGGGCAGTGAGCTGTGACTGACGGTATTGTCCACAGATGGACCGAAGTCCACAGCACGCGGGACCCTGCGCGGCCTCGCTGACAATACAATCAATAACCACACGCTTATTACATGACCCTTCTGTCGGAGCGCTTCACTGCCTCTGTTCTTCACTTCTGTTCCTCAGAGTGTGTGTGTGTGTGTGGGGGGGGGGGCTCTTTTAGCACAGAGTCACACAAACAAACACTCTTACTGTACACACACTAATGTAAATACTCAGCACTAGTGGTGCTTCCTATAATGGCAGTCAATGGTGACAGGTTTTTTAGATTCAAAATAAACACATGTTTCAAGTTTCACCAGCCAATCAGATTTAAGGGATGTGTTTACAGTACATTTTAAAGGAGTAGTTCTCTTAAAATGAGGATCTCCTGTTTATTTTCTCACCCACAGACTTTTTTTCTTCAGCAGAACATTAAAGAAGGTTTTTGAGCTGAATGTGTGGTGCTTCATATAATGGCAGTGAATGGTGACAGGTTTTTTGGATTTAAAATAAACACATACAAATGAGTCTAAATTAATAGCTGTTTCTAATGATGACACACTGAGGTCTTGTGAGGCAAAATGATCCCTCAGTGTAAGAAACTGAACTTTATTTACAATGTTATTAGCTTTAATAGACAGCCTGAATGTCGTGCTGATGAAGCCCAGTCGCATTTGATGACAAATGAGTGAGATCTGGTGACACAATCACCAATATCTATCAATAAACTCCCGTCTAAGTGGATTAAAGCTAATAATATTGTAAATAATAACCGTATTTAATTTGATGATGTATTAAAATTGCATCTTCGCCAAAAGCTCAAACTGAAATGAACACAGAAATTATATTTAATAATTATAAAAAATAATAATAATATTGTTAATGTTAATTATTATTAGAAACCATATTCAATGTTTTATAAAAACAATAATCAAACTATATTAATAGCAAAGAAGCTATGAATGATATCATATTAATAGTATTATTTTTATTATTTAAACTACACAAATACTTTGATATAATGTTGTTTCTGGTCCAGCTCATCGCTGAAACATTTATGACACAATCAATGAAACATACATTTACTAATGAAAATGACTCAAAATGGAGTCTAAGTATTTTTTAAAATGTAATAAAAATTTGGTTTTAAATGAAGTTGAAAAAATGAAAGTAAAAATAAAATATAATGTACATGTAAAGAAGTGCGTTACTGTTTTGTAAAATATTTACAAAAACCTCTGATCTTCCTTATTGTCTTTTGAGACAATTCCTTATTTTTATTATTATTATTATTATTCATTCATTTTCTTTTCGGCTTAGTCCCTTTATTAATTTGGGATCGCCACAGCGGAATGAACCGCCAACTTATCCAGCATGTGTTTTACGCAGCGGATGCCTTTCCGGCCGCAACCCATTTTGGGAAACATCCATACACACTCATTCATACTCATACACTACGGACAATTTAGCTTACCCTTATATATGTTTTATGCATGGATGCCCTAACAGCCGAACGTTTAATTATTATAGCATTTCTTTCATGTAAGGAGTTTCTTCAGCAATATATGAGTGTGTGTTTGGTGGTCTCTGTGTGGGCCGTCCTGTGCTGGTCAGGGAAGAGGTACAGCTTTCATCCTCCACTCTCTGACAGAGCAGACGGAAATGAGCAGAGAGAGATTGTGTGTGTGTGTGTGTGTGTGTGTGTGTGTGTGTGTGTGTGCGTGTGTGTGTGTGTGTGTGTGTGTGTGTGTGTGTGTGTGGTGTGTGTGTGTGTGTGTGTGTGTGTGTGTGTGTGTTTGAGAGAGAAGCGGAGCCGCTGTAAAGCTGCAGTCCAGCTCCGACACGCTGACATGCTCTTCCTGTCACAGATAATTCACTCATCAGCCTCTGAACTGCAGGAGCATGATGAACACAGCAGCGCTTCTGTGTGTGTGTGTGTGTGTGTGTGTGTGTGTGTGTGTGTGTGTGTGTGTGTGTGTGTGTCTCCGTCTGAGCTCTCCACCAGGGAAATACATGATTCAAAACCATAAACAATGCTTCACTGAAAATGCAAACCTGTTTACATGAGGGTTAGATTTAGGGATTGGTTCAGGTTTAGTGGACAGAAAGTACTGTTGGGTCAGAATATAAACAATCGACGTGTGTGTGTGTGTGTGTGTGCGTGTGTGTGTGTATGCTGGTTTTAGTGTGTGTGAGCTGGTTTTGGTGGTTTACAAGGACAGAATTTGTATAATGACCTGGGTATGACCTAGTTGCACTCTATCAAGCTGGTTTATGAGGACATGCCGTGTGTCCTCATAATTAAAAATGAATACAAATCATGCTTAACGGGGTCTTATGACATTTAAAATTCCTGTGATATAATTAGCGTTTTTTACAGTATAAAATACATTACACCTATGGAGGGTCCTCATAAACCACCAATACCCACGTGTGTGTGTGTGTGTGTATATTCAGAATATGCTAGATCTCCAGCACTCTGAAGTGAATGTAATAATTTCAGACACTCTATAATAACTGAATGGTTACGTTTATATTAAATACACAAAGCAGTGTAAAGACACAAGCAGCAAATTAGGAGTTTATTGAACTAAAAGTCCTAGCTAATGGTTGTTTAATAGTGCCAACTGTTCATTAAAATAAAGTGTGACCACCACACAGTTTTTTTATTGAAATGTAAAGGGATTGGTTCAGGTTTAGTGGAAAGAAAGTACTGTTGGGCCACAATACAAACAATAGATTTGGTCCAGACCAAGGGCAACAAATGACAGTGTAGCATTTCTCTGCCGTTTTTGGGTGCTTTTCACACCACACTGCAGGGGCGTAGCAACTGGGGAGACGGGGGTATCCGTCCCCCTCACTTTTAGAGACAGGCCATTTAGAAACAGGTGATTAATAATTATCTCATACAGCCCCCCCTTTTAAAATATCCGCTACGCCCCTGCCACACTGATTGCTATGGTCCGAACCAGTTGAAAAGAACCAAAATGCAGTCATGTGACAAAATCCACATCACTCATTGGCCAGATGTTATTGAACGTATTTCCTAAACTGCGTTTCGATTGGTCAGAATTAATGTGCGGGAAAATGCCAATGGAACTCCCGACAAGTAAACAAACGGGCAGACACAAAATGTCGCTGCGCTGGCTGATTGTATCCCTGCTCATAGTATACTATATAGTTCGTATACATCACTTTAGACAAACTACATTTCGAGAATGAATCGCGGCTGCGGCTGGAAAACAATGTTTTAATGCAGTGCAAATGGCGAAGGCGTTAGGAGGTCTTCTTCCGGAAATATTACCAACGATCCATCAGGTAATGTTTATCTCTCTCTCTCTCTCTCTCTCTCTCTCTCTCTCTCTATATATATATATATATATATATATATATATTTAAATCTGATGGCAAAGCGCTGTCAGCAAGTATTTTTCCTCCAAACCCCATTAGATGGGACAGTGCATTCGACTACGGCAGCTGAATTAGTTCAAAAGGCACAGTACTTTTTGCGATTGGGTCTGTTTTAATTCATGTTCTTACCACAAACGACCCGCTCCAGGGTTCGTTGAAAGAGTACCGAGACCACCTCTTCAAGTAGGTCTTAGTATGCTTTTTTGGTCCACTTTTGGTGCGCACTCGAGTGCGATCGCTACATTCACACCTGCCCAAACGAACCGCACCAAGAGGGAAAACCAACTCTAGTGCGATTAAACTGAACTAAATAATGCAGGTGTGAAAGCACCCTTATTTAAACATTTATATTTAAATGTAAAGTCATTAAAAAGGCCCACACAGAACCTGCGAATCATTGAGTCAACTTTTAATTGAGTTACAATATTAATTGCGGTAATTTCATCTGGTCACACTTTACTATTAGGTTCCATTAGTTAATGTTAGTTCGTGTATTTACTAACATGAACAATACTCATACAATCCAACATTTACTAATGCTTTATTAAGATTCCAATTCATGCTTGTTAACCCAGCATGAGTTAACATGAACTATATATAGGGCTAACGGTATATAGGGCTACGTTTTCAGAAAGATCCTGTGTTGAGTATATGAGAGACTTGCTTTGTTTACCAAACAATTTGCATTGCAAGCCTTAAATTAAAGTTTAAAAAGTTATTATTTTTGTTTCAGAAATAAGTTCTTAGTTACTATACTCTCAAAATCATTCTACAATTCTCAATTATTGAATAATATGCAAATATTTATGTCATGTATGTACACTACAGTTTGTAAAGTAGCCTAATATTTTCGGTCTTATTATATGACATATTATATGAGCAACGCAAGCTCATTCTGAAAGCGTACCTCTATATATTCCTGGAGACTGTCAAATACGCCCCTGGAACTAAGTTTATGCAGTTTTTGTACACAGAGGCTGCTGTGTACGCTTTTTGAGATCTCAATTTCTCTCTTGAGTGCCATTCACGCCTGCTGTTCTCTCATAAATCCACAAGAGGCCGCTGTCAACTGACTGACTGACTGACTGACTGACTGACTGACCGACTGACTGACTGACCGATCGACTGACCCACCCTCCTCTTTCCCTAAACCCAACCAATAGTATTTTAAAAAGCACAGATAGACCCGCCCACCCACTTCCCTAAACCCAACCAACAAATTTAAAAAGCAATGTAGAAAAAGAAAAGACCTCGTCTGATTTTTACCATGTTCTCACCCTGTGATTTACTTGTTTATTTTATTTTTTGGCCTTTGTTTTTGTGTTACCCACTTTCTAGAATCGTTCTTCATCCGACTCAAACCCCATCGTCGTGTTCAACTCCTGTTTGCATCTCAAGTCCATCAAGCTACTGGACAAAACAGCGGGAAAGCCGTCCATATGGAGGTAAGCGGTCAGCTGGTAGCGCAAAAAGGAACGACACCATACCGCCCGTAGCATTCATTTTAAAAACAAAATGCAGCCATACATACCTCTGGCTACATAATTCACGATCTCCAGAAATGTATACAGGGCTACATTTTCAGAATAAATACGAGAGACTTGCTTTGTTTACCAAACACACATGGATCTAATTGGATGTGCGTTGTAAACCTTACATAAACATTTCAAGAGTTATTATACAGTTACTATGCTCTCAAAATCACTCTGTTAAACTCCACAGACTTATTTACAAACTTCTGTACATAAATACCCCCAAAAAATTGCGTCTGGCCCTTGTAATAACCCTGCTCATTAATCCTGTAGGTGCATGTATGCTTTTCATCTTCCTCCTGTTTTTATGAATGCATAAAGCAGAGCGGATGCTCAGTAAAAGAGTTTGTAATAAGTGATGCACAGAGCGTCTTTTGTTAGCGCCGGTGGCACGTGGAGACTGGAAGCTGCCAGGTGTGTGAGGCGAGAGCTGCTCCCGTGTCCCGGGACGATGAGAGACGGCCGTCCGCCCCTCAAAAGCCCCATTCACACATATTCAGAGGACAGTGCGGGCCCTGGAAACCTGAGCCCCGTCCCAGCCGGAGCCTGCTGACGGGACACTGCCGCTGCTGGGCACACTCCAACAGTAGAGTCCCAGGCCGTGTGCTGATCTGAGGACAGGCCTGTGTCACTTCAGACAGCAGATCTCCTGCGCACAGGAACAGGTGTGTATGTGTGTGTGTGTGTGTTTCTCTGATCCACTCATCTCCTAATGAAAAATAAAGAGGCGTTTCTCTACATCAAAACAATACGTTCAGCACAGGTCACTTCAGGTCAGGAGGACACGTTAAAGTATCTCTGAATGCAACAAGCCAGTCGGCCTCGTTTACAGTAAATATAAGCTAACCAATTGAGTTCAAAACAAACCAATTCAATCCATCTTTATGTCTATAGCACTTTTTGAGATGTAGATTGTGTCAAAGCAGCTCAACATAGATGAAGAAGAAGAAAAAAGAGAGTAAAAGCCACTATTGAAACTTGAGGAACATCCAAGAAGGGCTCATTGTGGATACGTACCCCTGTCTACATTTCTGAAGAGTGCAATTTATGTGGCCAGAGGTACGTCTGGCTGCATTTGGTCTTTAAAATGAATGCTAAGGGGCGGTATGACGCCAGCGACGGCTTCTGTTTCTTTTAGCGCTACCAGCTGAATGTATGTCTCTGTACGGATGGCTTTTCTGCTGTTACCAGTTTGCCCAGTAGCTCACCGCATATGCCGATGGACTTGGGACGGGGAGCTGAGTTGAAGAACGGTTCCAGAAAGAAGGTAAAACAAAAGCAAATAAATAAATAAATAAACAACAGGTGACGGCTTTTCTTTGTCTAGATTACTTCTGAAAACACTATCGGTTGGGTTTAGGGAAGGAGGTAGGTGGGTCAGTCAGTCATTCAGTCAACAGCAAGCTAGTCTCGTTGGCTTGGCTGAAGCGTATATTGCACTCCCTGGTGGATTTATGCGAGAAGTGCGACGTGCGAGAGGAATTTGAGATCATCTAAAAAGCATGCACATATGCCTCTGACAGATTTGCAAAAACTAAAAACTGCAAGCAGATGTACCTCTGGTTACGTATTTCGCTGTCCCCAGAAAATCTAGACCTGGGTACATATCCGTAATGATCCTGGGTTGGAAACATCCCTGCAATTCAGGCAGGCAGGAGAGGAGTTTAGAGTGCTGGTGTAGTTACATTAACATTTAGTCATTAAGCAGATGCTTTTGTCTGAGGAATCTTAAAATTAAGAGGCATTCAGTGATTCAACAACAAGAGGCAATACACACAACAAGTGCTGATTATACAGAGGAACTGTTAGTGCTTAAGAGGTAGTGTAAGAAGGGGGGAGTGTTTTTATTATTTAAGTGAGAGAGAGAGAAGAGTGTTTCTACAGGTGGTTTGTCAGTCCCACTCACCTGTGAAGGCATGCTTCGTAAATGCACAATGTTATTTTTTTTTTAAAGAGATATGGAGTTATTGTGTCTGGTGCCAATGTGCAAAACTGGTGCAAGTGTGGGTTAAAGTGTCAGAGAGATGAAAGAGTGTGTTTTCTATCGGTAGTTTGTCAAGCACACTCAGAATTTTTGGAGTTGTCGTGTGGTGAGGTCAAGGAGAGAAGGGGGCTTCTTGGTTTTGTTCAGATGGGTTTTCCTCTCGAGGTTTGTTCTTTAATTCCATTTTGGTTCGAGTTTTGGTTTCTTGCCACTGTTTCTTCTGACTTGAGTTATTGGGGCTGGTGGAGTGTGCTCTTGGTGCTGGGATGTGACTGCATATCTCTTTTTGGTGATTTTACTCACTTTATTAGGTGAAGTCAACTTGTCGATTTTAAGGCAATGCGTTTATTCACTTTTTAAGTAGTCAGCTTGATGCTTTTAAGTCAATGAGTTTACTAAATTTTTTAAGCAATTCAATTCATCTTTATTTCTATAGCGCTTTTACAATGTAGATTGTGTCAAAGCAGCTGAACATAGAAGTTCTAGTAAATGGAGACTGTGTCAGTCCAGTTTTCAGAGTTGAAGTTCAGATTGATTTAATCTTCACTGCTGAAAGCCCAAACACTGAAGAGCAAATCCATCCATGCGCAGCTCCTCAAGTCCCAAACCAAGCAAGCCAGAGGAGACAGTATAGGAACAAACTTCACCAATTGACCAAAGTGAAGGGAAAAAAACCTAGAGAGAAACCAGGCTCAGTTGGGCACGACCATTTCTCCTCTGGCCAAAGTTCTTGTGCAGAGCTGCAGTCTAGGCAGCAGAGGCAGAGAACGCTGGATGTCCATCGTGGAGAAGCTGCAGGTGAGAGTAGGTCACCCGTGGGTGTTCAGGCTGGCCCACAGGATCAAAGCGCAGACTTGTATGTCACTGGGGTCTTTGTCAACTTGTTGATTTTAAGTCAGCATGTTTACTCACTTTTTAAGTAAAGTCAGCTAATTGCTTTTAAGTCAGTGGGTTCCCTCACTTTTTTAAGTAAAGTCAACTTGTCAATTTTAAGTCAACGGGTTTACTCACTGTTGTAAGTAAAGTCAACTAAGCGCTTTTAAGTCAACATGTTCACTCACTAAGTGCTTTTAAGTCAACAGGTTTACTCACCTTTTTAAGTAAAGTCAACTAAGCGCTTTTAAGTCAACATGTTCACTCACTAAGTGCTTTTAAGTCAACAGGTTTACTCACCTTTTTAAGTAAAGTCAACTAAGCGCTTTTAAGTCAACATGTTCACTCACTAAGTGCTTTTAAATCAACAGGTTTACTCACCTTTTTAAGTAAAGTCAACTAAGCGCTTTTAAGTCAACATGTTCACTCACTAAGCGCTTTTAAGTCAACATGTTCACTCACTAAGTGCTTTTAAGTCAACATGTTCACTCACTAAGTGCTTTTAAATCAACAGGTTTACTCACCTTTTTAAGTAAAGTCAACTAAGCGCTTTTAAGTCAACATGTTCACTCACTAAGCGCTTTTAAGTCAACATGTTCACTCACTAAGTGCTTTTAAGTCAACATGTTCACTCACTAAGTGCTTTTAAGTCAACATGTTCACTCACTACAGGTAAGTGCTTTTAAGTCAACAGGTTCCCTCACTTTTTAAGCAAAGTCAACTAAGCACTTTTAAGTCAACAGGTTTACTCACTTTTTATGTAAAATCAACTTGTCAATTTTAAGTGAATGGGTTTACTCACTTTTTTCAGTAGTCAACTTTTCGCTTTTAAGGCAACAAGTTTACTCACTATTTATAAAAAGTCAGCTTTTCGATTTAAAATCAACTTGTCGTTTTAAGATCAACAGGTTCACTCACTTTTTAAAGTAAAGTCAACTTGTCCATTTTAAGTCAACTTGTGGATTTTTAGTCAACAAGTTTATTCACTTTTTGAGTAAAGTCAACTGAGCGCTTTTAAGTCAACAGGTTCACTCACTTTTTTTAAGTAAAGTCAACTTGTCTATTTTAAGTCAACAGGTTTACTCACTATTGTAAGTAAAGTCAACTAAGCGCTTTTAAGTCAACAGGTTCCCTCACTTTTTAAATAAAGTCAACTAACCGATTTTAAGTCAGCAGGTTTACTCACTATTTATGTAAAGTCAACTTGTGGCTTTTAAGTGAGTGGGTTTACTCACTTTTTTATGTAAAGTATATAATCACTTCATACGGTGTAGGGAGCAGTTTTGAACACAGCTAATGCATCTGTATTGATCAGCTTGGAAAGCAAGAGTCCACTCTTCATGGTTGTTTTGCTGTTCGCACATCAGAGCCGAACGGCGTCTTATTGGTTTCTTTCAGGGTTGTTGTGATCATGAGCTCGTTAATCTAATTTCCCGTTGCTGTGATTGAATGCTGCACTCTGCACTTCCTTTATAACCCAGATAAATCTGCGGCCGTCGTCGGAGAAAATGCAATCTGTCACGCGTCTCGACGGCGCTCTGTTAATGATGATGTGGAGGATCCGCTCCGTCTTTTTCAGCTTTTTTGTTTGCCTTCACCACACCTGATGCTGTGCATGCGTTAATTGCCTCCAATTAGCCGGAGCGCTCGCTGCCAGGTGAGCATCTTAAAGAGAGTTATGGCATATTAAAAAGAGGGGAGGGACTACATTAGGCCTGACCTTTCCTTTAAATTACTGATATTTGAGAGTTAATTCTCAATTCGGCGCAAAGCAGGGGAGCTTTTTAGTCTCGGCGTTAAAATAGGGCGCTCGTCTGCCAGGAGGTCATTAATTATCGTCTTTATAAATTAGATGAAGAAGATGTCAGCGCTTGATTCACTCGATTTTTTAATCTACTATCGTGATCAGAGATTAGCGAACGTTACAAAGCAGACGGAGACTGTGTTTGTGACCTTGCTTTGAGTTAACCGTGTCTGTGAATGAGAAAAGCACAGGATCTCAACTGGGGGAAGGGCCTATTGATAATAGTGGAGCCAAAATAATGCAAGACGTGAATTTTCATAGGTAGAATAAACAGAGATGAGCTTTTTAGGATTTTGTTGATGGACAGTTGAAGTCAGAATTATTGGTCCTCCTGAATTATTAGCCCCTTGTATATATTTTTCTCTAATTTCTGTTTAACGGAGAGAAGCTTTTTCCCCACACATTTCTAAACATAATAGTTTTAATAACTCATTTCTAATACTTGATTTCTTTTATCAATGTTGGATTCAATGTTGTTTTGACATCAATGTAGTTTAGGGATAAAAAATCCAGTGTACGTTTGGGATTCGAAATGAAAGCTTTCAGTTTATTTTGTTAGTTAAAGGGCCACCAAAATGGGTCAGATGTCAAAAGGACATCCAGGTTTTGGCATTAAATCCATGTGTTTTTATTTATTTCTTTTGTGGCCACTTGGTTCTGAAGAATCTAAAAGATGTCCTTAATTTTTTCGGTTGCTATCTGGTAATGTGGGCGATGTCGCCTCACAGCAAGAAAGATGCTGGTTGGAGTCCCGGCTGGGTCTGTTGGCATTTCTGTTTGTAGTTTACATGTTCTCTTCGTGTTAGAGTGGGTTTCCTTCAGGTGCTCTGGTTTCCCTCACAGTTCAAAGACATGCGCTTTAGGGGAATTGAGTAAGCTAAATTCTCCTTAGTGTATATGTATATGTCCTGGTCCTCCAGGTTGGGGGTTGAGCGTTGGGCTAACGACCCACCTTGTAAAATTAGATGTTACGAAACACCAACATGGTGCGGCTAAATATCAACTTCAATATAAATGGCCCTGGGAGTAAGAGTACGTGAGTATCTGGTAATGTAATGTAATTTGTAATATTACCACACAATATCTTCTTCAAATAGCATGGGTTAGGGTTAAGGTTAGAGTAAGATTTTATATTGTAATGATGGGAATGCATGCTAATAGTAATAACTGCATGCTTGATTAAGATTGTTGTATGTTGGACAGTTTGTCCATGTCCATTGTAAAGTCTAACTGCCTCAATGCTTTCCAACTGAGAGGTTGTGACCTTTAAACAATGGAAAAACAAACTGATTAAATAATAAATAATACAATCCAATCACTATATAATGATAAATAGTCAATAACCCCCTACCTCCACCCCCCAACCTTCCCATGACACATTTTATGGCAACACAGGCTCATTCTGAAAACGTAGCCCTATATATGTTTCTGGACATCACGAATTATGGCTGCATTTGAAATGACATCTATGGGTCGGTATGACGACGTTCCTTTTTGCGCTTAACATCTGACTGCTTACCTCCATATGGATGGCTTATCCAATGTTACCAGTTTGACCAATCGCCACATACGTCAGAAGGGACACAGAGAGGAGTTAAACATGACGATGAGATTTCCGTCTGGTGATTAACAGTTCTAGAAAGAAAAGGGGTGGGCGATTGTCAATCGGTGCTTTTGAAAACAATATCGGTTGGGTTTAGGGAAGGGGGTGGGCGATTGTCAATCAGGGCTTTTTAAAACACTATCGGTTGTGTTTAGGGAAGGGGGTGGGCGCTGGTCAATCGGTGCTTTTTAAAACACTATCGGAAGGGTTTCGAAAAGTTTAGGGAAGAGGGTGGGTGGGCCAGTCGTCGGTCAGTCAGTCAACTGTGGCCTCTGATGGATTTACATAAAAACGGCAGTCACGAATGGCACTTGCGAGAGAAATCTGAGATCTCAAAAAGCATACAGAGCAGCCTCTGGTGGATTCACGAAAATAAACGTAGCTCCTGGGACTTATTTGGTGTTCTCCAGCAATGTATATAGGGCTACGCTTTCAGCATGGGTTGTTTAAGCTGGATTTGTTAAACAATTTATTAAAATATTAGAGAAATTGTAAGTAGTTTTCATTTATTTATTTATTTATTTATTAATTGATTTATTTATTGATTTATTCAAAATTACAATATATATTTATTTCATATTGAACCATAAAGCATAAATGCACAAACTAAAATAAATATTATAAATAAACCAAAAAATAGGCTAATTCTTAAGAAATGAACACTTGCAATTATACTCATTTGTTATTCAGTTTATGTTTTGTTTTTTCAGGAGATGGGCAGAAAGAAATTAATTACATTTGTTTTATAATAAAAAAATATGGCAAGCAATCAGTTATGATATTGTATTGCTATTTATTATTATTATTATTATTATTATTATTATTATTATTTAGCTGAACTCAAAAATGGTGCATATTTTTGTTACTCTCATATGACTGACAGGTTTAGTGCTTCAGGGTCCACTTGATGTTCAGTGTAAAATCAAATCCATGCTGCTGTGCGGACACTAAGAGCAGCACGCGCGCACACACACACACACACACACACACATCCTGACCTGCATGCATTTATTTATCTCTGATGTTTCCTTCTGCGGTTTGACGAATGAGTGACAGCTTGACACCTCATTCGGCAAGATTAATAGAACGACACAATATTTACGTCGCCGAGACAGCCAATTATCCCACCATCTATCACCAAGATTATCTTTCTGATTGAAAACTACTCGTCCATGTAATCAGAATTATTTGGAATTAGCAGGAAATTTACGGCTTCGTGTGTCATTTTTTTTCCTCCGGCTGGTGGTAAATTAGAAATATTAGATACATAAAACGAATGCAAGATAGGGAGTAGCCTATATAACCAGCGTAAATGTAAGAGTGCCATTGGTTTTATTTCATTTTGGGAAGAGAGCGAAAGGTTGAGCCAGACACAGAAAACTAATTGCTGGCTCGTATTGACTTCTGGATGACATTAAAAGGCTGATGATTTGTTTATTGCCTTTAATTTGTCATTAATCTTTGATTGCACAAGACTGCACTTTTCCGAGATGCTCTCTTTGTTCAAGAAGTAGTTAAAATACTGATATTTCACTCATCATGTGACACGTTTTTGGTGCTTTAACATTCCTGCTGGCGTTCAGATAAAACACACTTCATCAGATTGCTTGGTATTGATCAGTAATAGCCAAATATATCTCTATAGAAAATTGAGTCTGCTGTGTTCCTCTATTAGATGAACTTTGGTAATATGATTTTAATGGTGACGTTTGATCCACTTATCCGCTACGGCACCAGAAACCTTTTGGCGTTAAGTGTAGCTTGCTTTTAAAAATAGCCGAAATTGTCACATGTAAGCATGTCCGCGTGGCCCGGAGATCTGCAAATAGGATTAGCTCATCCCGATATAGAGCTTTCACAACTGCTTTTGTTTATTTTTATCTTCTTAATAGGAAGGTTGCGGTGCCAAAATTATCCTGCGATTCGCTGACGACGAGAAATGAAAGGTCTGTGGCGGTTATTCTGAGCGATTGGTGTGCATTGTGCTGCTGGTGACTGCTGTGCTTGCGATAGCACTGAGGTGACCTCACCGAGATGTGGGCTCAAAGTCAGCATTTCAGGAGAACTGTGGGCTCAGGTGACGGACGATGAACTGCACTCACCATTCAGCCATTCTTCTGCTGCTTTCTGTCATTGAGCTGGTCAAGGGACTAGGGTTGTTCTAACGGTTACTAGTTTTGAGGTAAACCGCTGTCAAATTTTCTGACGATTACTATTACCATTACAAATTATTATTACTGTTTTGAAAAGTAAAGGTAAATCACGTAACACACACACACACATATATATATATATATATATATATATATATATATATATATATATATATATATATATATACAACGTACAACATACAGTGGTGCGAAAAAGTTTCACACTGATTTCTGTCACACTTTAATGTTTCAGATCATCGAACAAATTTCAATATTACTCAAAGAGAACGCATGTAAACATCGTGCAGTTTTTAAATGAAGGTTTTAATTAAGGAAAACTAAATTAAAAACTATGTAGAACTTTGTGAAAGAGTTTACCCTCCTGTTTACCCTCCTTCTATTTTTTATTTTATTTTTTTCTATTATTTTTTTCTAATTCTATTTTTTTCAATTTTTTTTCTATTTTCTATTTTTTTCTGTTTTTCTATTTTTTTCTATTTTCTATTCTTTTTTCTATTTTTTCTATTATTTTTTTCTAATTCTATTTTTTTCTTTTTTTTTTCTATTTTCTATTTTTTTTCTATTTTTTTTCTTTTTTTTCTATATTTTTTTATTTTTTTCTATTTTTTCAATATTTTTTTCTATTTTATTTTTTAATTTTAAAATTTTATTTATTTATTTTTTTCTATTTTTCTATTTTTTTTTTAAATATATTTATTATATGTTTTTTGTCCTGTCTCTGTTATCCTGTTGCACTGTAGAATCTCTGTCACCAAAATAAATTCCTTGTATGTGTGAACATACAGTACCTGGCAATAAAGCTCTTTCTGATTCTGATTCTGATTCTAAAATGTAGCAAAACTCTGGTTACTCACACCTGAGTTCAATTTCTGTAGCCACACCCATGCTTGATTACTGCCACACCAGTTTGCAATTAATAAATCACTTAAATAGGACCTGCCTCACAAAGTGAAGTAGACCAAAAGATCCTCAAAAGCTAGACATCATGCCAAGATCCAAAGAAATTCAGACACAAATGAGAAAGAAAATAATTGAGATCTTCCAGTAGGGGTGTCAAAATTAATTGTTCTTTGGTGTACCGCGATGCAGACGCGGACAATTCAGGATCGGTTCAGTAATAATCATAACCGGTTATTATGTACTGACGTCATTAATCTCATATGCGCTCTGTCACTGTAGCTTACTATGGCTAGGGAGGCGAGCGCGAGTGTTTACAGCTCCCCAACTACTTAAAAACAGAGAAACTGTGCACAATTTCACTGCGTGTGTGTTTGCTGGACAGTCTTTCACTGACACTTACAGCAGAAGCCCTTATTTCACTGAGATTGAGAGGAATTGAGGGTAAACTCCATCTCTCTCTCTCTGTCTCTCACTGTGGCCCATTTGACCGGCTGGCGTGACTTTCCCTTCTCTCGGTTACAGCGATACTTCTGGATACAGACACGAGCGCGTGAGTTTTCTCCACCACGTCTATCATTGATCAGCAGTGATCGCCGCTGCAGTGTTGCCAGATGTAGCTGACTGATTCCAGCCCAAAAACTATCCAAAACCCGCCGAAATGCCTATCCAAAACCGCCCAATCTGGCAACACTGCGCCGCTGCAGTTTATCAGCGTCACTCATCGGTGAACAGCGCCTGTTAAATAAAATATAAAATTGTGTATTGAAAGCATCGTCGATGCACCGAGATATCGAATTGAACTGAATCGATGGCATGATAATCATAACCGAACCGAACCATGAGACCAGTGTATCTTCCCGTCTGGAAAAGGTTGTAAAGCCATATCTATGGCTTTGGAACAGCTTTGGCTGACCTAAATTACCCCAAGAATGCAGCAACAACTCATTCAAGAGAACATAAAAGACCTACAACAACATCCAAAGAGCTGCAGGCCTCACTTGCCTCAGTTAAGGAGAGTGTACATAAGCACACGTTGTATATGAATATGTTTGAAATTTACATATTTATACAGTGGAAATCAAAATTACTTGCACGTCTGTGCATTTTTTAAAAAATATTTCCCAAATGATGTTGAACAGAGTCAGAAATTTCTCACAGTATTTCCTATAATATTTTTTCTTCTGGAGAAAGTCTTATTTGTTTTATTTCAGCTAGAATAAAAGCAGTTTTTAATTTTTCTAAAGCCATTTTAAGGTCAATATTATTAGCCCCCTTCAGCAATATTAGTGTTGGATTGTCTCCAGAATAAACCACTGTTATACAATGACTTGTCTAATTACCCTAACTTTACCCTAATTACCCTAGTGAAGCCTTTAAATGTCACTTTAAGCTGAATACTAGTGTCTTGAAGAATATCTAGTCTAATATTATGTGCTGTCATCATGGCAAAGAGAAAAGAAATCAGTTATTAGAGATGAGTTGAGAAAATCTGCTCTATGTTAAACAGAAATTTGGGACAAAAATATACAGGAGGGGCTAATAATTCAGACTGTGTATTGTCGTCAATCATTTAATAATAGTAATATTAATCATTGACGTGCATTTAAATGAGTTTGGTTGTGTTTCAGATGCTTGTTGTTTTTTCCAGCTGATGAAACATTATACACATATTATGCACACATTGTATATGAATATGTTTTATTTTTCAGGCATTGTTATTCCAGTCCGTCGACCCAAGAGAGCAAATTAACAGTTCTGCCCACACGCCTCCTCCTGCCCTGCGTGCCGTTTTGTATTCTGATCATGGCGTGGTGTGTGTGAGACGCCGCTGAAGCGTTGCATATGTAAATGAATGAAGACTTCCTGCGGAGCTGAACTGAGACGTCCAGGAGTGGCTGCCATCACCAGGTCACGACCCAGAAACATGGCGCTGAGAGCCAGTCTGTCCCGCTGTCTGTCCAGAGACCGCAGGAGAGCAGGAAAAAAGAGGAGCAAACGCCACTCGCTTCCTTACACTTGTTGCTGATGAAGAACTTTTCTCAGAGATGCAAACTAATTAGCATGTGGAAATGGACAGCCAATGTGTTTCCTGAATGCAAATGCTTGCTGGAGGCGGCGGGATTCTCAACACTGCGTTTTTTACTTGTTGTCTTGTTTCTAGTCCAAATATTTACAAATTCTTATATCAAGAAGCATATATATATATATACACATTTATATACTTACCGGTCACTTTATTAGGTACACCTGCAGTACAGGGTTGGACCCCCTTTTGCCTTCAGATCTGCCTTAATCCTTGGTGGCAGAGATTCAACAAGCTACTGGAAATATTCCTCAGAGATTTTGCTCCATATTGACATGATAGCATCACACAGTTGCTGCAGATTTGTCGGCTGCACATCCATGATGCCAATCTCCCGTTCCACCACATCCCAAAGCTGCTCTATTGGATTGAGCTCTGGTGACTGTGGAGGCCATTTGAGTACAGTGAACTCATTGTCATGTTCAAGAAACCAGTCTGAGATGATTGGAGCTTTTTGACATGGTGCATTATCCTGCTGAAAGTAGCCATCAGAAGATGGAGACACTGTGCTCATAAAGGGATGGACATGGTCAGCAACAATACTCAGGTAGGCTGTGGCGTTGACACTATGCTCAATTGGTACTAATGGACCCAAAGTGTGCCAAGAGAATATCCCCTACACCATTACACCACCACCAGCAGCCTGAACCGCTGATACAAGGCAGGATGGATCCATGCTTTCATGTTGTTGAGGCCAAATTGTGAGCCGAGCATCCGAATGTGTCAGCAGAAATGGAGACTCATCAGACCAGGCAACGTTTCTCCAATCTTCTATTGTCCAGTTTTGGTGAGCCTGTGTGAATTGTAGCCTCAGTTTCCTGTTCTTAGCTGACAGGAGCGGCACCCAGTGTGGTCTTCTGCTGCTCTAGCCCATCCGCCTCAAGGTTGGACGTGTTGTGTGTTCAGAGATGCTCTTCTGCAGACCTCGGTTGTAACGAGTGCTTATTTGAGTTACTGTTGCCTTTCTATCAGCTGGAACCAGTCTGGCCATTCTCCTCTGACCTCTGGCATCAACAAGGCATTTGCGCCCACAGAACTGCCGCTCACTGGATATTTCCTCTTCGTCAGACCATTCCGTTACCCTATTGGCAGATTATTTAGCTTGTTTTAGGGAAAAACTCTCTTAATTTTTTACTTTTCTTGAAAATGCTTCTTGATTTAAGAAGTTTTAGATATTTGGACTAGAAACAAGATGAAAACTCTAAGTAAGAAAAACAGTCTTTAGCAGTGTAATAAAGCAATTTGAAGAGACAGATGAAGACGATGGCTTTAAAATTGGGTTGTAAATGTATGTGATAGGATGATTGTGGTTTTCTATTGGTGGATGACAAGCTGATCCCGCCCTCATACCTGTAAAGACCAATCATTGGAGAGAAGAGATAATGAAGTTTTGTTGATTCAAGATTAATTGAATTGAATCATTTGCAATAAACACAATAAATACTTAAATACGAAATAAGAACTGTTTGGATTTCGTAGTGAGTATGAGGCGATTGTAGCGCACAGGTCTCCTTCTGAGACTAAAGTTGTGTGGGATTTCAGTGGTTTTCATCTCCTTGCCTGGGGAATCTCGGTGGGTAGGACTCTCATTTCCTCATCAAACACTGCGCGAGTGATTCGGAATATTTATGAGGCTCCCAATTTAAGTTAAACATTTAACAAAAAGAAAGCAATTGAAATTATGCAGCAGAAAGAGTTAAGGTCCCTGCGGGGGAGGAGGAGACGGCGCTAAAATGTGAACCAGAAACACTCAGGTTGAATTAAAGCAGGAATCCAGTCAAATGAACCGTAGAGTGCTGTAATCTTCGCGGACTTCTCTGGATTTAGAGGGCGTTTGCCAGTCAATAAGATGTAAATTCTCAAAGGCCGATTGTGTTTGGGTTGAAGATACGATCAAAGCCGTCTTAAAGTGGCGATCTGAAAGGTGTTAATTATTATCGTCTGCTTTCTGGAGGCTTAGCCGTGTCTGAAGCAGGAGTTTGACAGGAGATGATCCCGCTTTCTTCATGTTCTGTCTGTTCCCTTGAGGATCAGAGCAAGGGTCATGTTTTAATCAGGTGGACAGGACAGAAGGATTTAGCTGAGAGAGAAGATGTCTGACCACATTTAAAAGACTCTGGACATCACAGGCCATTCATACTTAATGCATTTATCCATCTCAATACTACACTGCATTTCTTACTTAGAGATTTTGTCTTGTCATGTTTCTAGAACAAATATCACTTTCTTGTTTTCAGAAAATTGAGTCGAAGTCTAGGTTTTCCTTAAAATATTAGTCAAAGAAAATAGTCTTGAATCCAGTTTTGAATTGGGAGAGTGTGTCCGAGCCTCGAACATTATCAGGAAGGCTATTCCAGAGTTTAGGAGCCATATATGAAATTGCTTGACCTCCTTTAGTGGACTTTGCTATTCTGGGTATTAAGCCCTGAGTTTTGAGATCTTAAAGAGCGAGTTGGTTTGTCTAAGATTGGTTAGACAAACAGGAGCTCGACTATTTATTTATAGCTATAACTTTGTTTACTTGCCTAGAAAATACTTCTTGATTTAAGACTAGAAACAAGACAAAACTAAGTGTAAGCAAAGCATTACCAGTGTAATTTTCATTGTTTTTCTATGTAAACAAGCACTCTATGGATGTGCATAACCATTATGCTTTCAAACATCTGAAAACTCTTAAATGAAGAAGCATTTTGTAGATACGCAAAAGGATATTGTTATGTTTTCAGAAATGAGTTAAAATCAAGTGAGTTTTTCTAGTCTTTACTCTAGTTTTGAACTGAGGGAGTGTGTCTGAGCCCGGGACATTATAAGGAAGGCTATTCCACACTTTATGAGCCATATATGAAAACACTTGACCTCTTTTAGTGGACTTTGCTATTCTGAAAACTACCAACCCTGAGTATTCGCGTGTAAATAGATGCGTGGACATTTTGAGTTTACTCGCTTCATTCGCACGTCAAATTCACTTTACAGTAGACTCAGATTCGCGTCATGGGCAGGGCTTCTTTCTGCCTGGTGACTCTAGCTTCATTACTAAATGGCTAACATGGATATTATTGAGAGAGTAGCTGTGTTGATGTGCTTTAGGAATGCTGAAAAACAGTATATATTCATTCGGCGCCGTGTCTGAGTCAGAGCTGAGCTAGATCCTTTCAGTGGTGCACCCAGCTCTATGAGCTCATAAACTCCTCCAGAAATTATATCTGGATTATGGAAGCTTTCAGCGGTGCTTCAGACTGAGCCGAGCCCAGTTTGATGAGCTGTTGCCCTCAGGACACCAACATCAGGCGCTACGTCATAATCACTCCCCTACAAGAGCAAGCTCCTGATTGGTTAGCGTGGTGGAATGCTGAAGTTCAGATTTTTCCACTCAAATATACCAAACACTCAACGCAGGATGCCTATTTGCATCTTTGCATTGACTTAACATGTAAATCACTCGTGCTTAATGCTGCATTTGCGTCTGGTGCGAACGCAGCATTAAAGAGCGGGTTGGATTGTAGCGAGACAGAAGGTTAGTCAGACAAACAGGAGCTAGACTATTTAAAGCTTTATAGGTAGAAAGCAATATTTTATAATCAATACAGAACTTAACTTAAATAAGACTATTTTGCTTACCCCATTAGCAGATTATTTTGCTAGTTTTAAACAAAAACTTCACACATATTTCTGAAAATGACCGTATTTTTGCTTGTCTAGAAAATCCTCCACTAAGTGAAACTATGCGCAATGAGAGGGTGGAGAAAGCGTTGCGTGATGAAACCGTTTCCTCACCTTGTACTTGTGTTAACGGTCAGGCCTTCAGGGCATAGACTGACGCTTCACTGCCTGGAGGAATCATATGCTGCCTTCTGTGTGTGTCCATCTGCATCTGTGCCTGCAAACGTGAAGGGCACTACAGTGAGAGCTATCCTGACCACTGCATAGTGAACACTCACAAGAACTGGCCACTACAAAGAGCACTTTGCAAAGTTAACTCAATGTGTGGCGTAGAGGGAGTGGGATCCAATTGTTTTTGTTTGACACACAAGACGTTTTTAGTCTGGTTTCTTGTCCAAATATCTAAAAGTTTATAAATCAAGAAGCATTTTCTAGACAAGTGATTGTTTGTTTATAGAAATGAGTCGAAATCAAGTGAGTTTTTCTTTGGAAAAAAAGTCAAACTAATTTTTTTAATCTGGTTTTGAACTGAAAAAGTATTTCTGAGACTATTTTAGAGTTTAGGAGCCATATATGAGAAGGCTTGACCTCCTTTAGTGGACTTTGCTAGTATTGAGATCTTAAATTTGTTGTGTTGTATCAAGACGTTACTTTTCTTACTTATACTTTTTGTTTATCACAGTTGTGCCAGCATATTATTTAATACAGAATGTGGGCCAAAAAATGTTTTCAAGGAGTGCACCTTAAAGGGTTTCAGAAATGAGTCGAAATCAAGTGAGATTTTCCTTTAAATTAGTCAAAGAAATATTCTGTAATCTAGTTTTGAACTGAGAGAGTTTGTTTGAGCCTTGGAGATTATCAGGAAGGCTATTCTAGAGTTTAGGAGCCATAAATGAGAACCCTCGACCTCCTTTAGTGAACTTTGCAAGTTTTAAGATCTTAAAAAGAGGGTTGTAGCAATGCATTAATCTTCTTACTTATAGTTTTGGTCTTGTTTTTTGTCTAAATGTCTAAAAATTCTTAAATCAAGAAGAATTTTCTAGACAAGTGATTGTTTGTTTATAGAAGTGAGTCGAAATCAAGTGAGTTTTTCCTTGGAAAAAAAAGTCAAACAAATTTTTTATCTGGTTTTGAACTGAAAAGTATGTCTGAGACTTGAACATTATCAGGTAGGTTATTTCAGAGTTTAGGAGCCATATATGAGAAGGCTTGACCTCCTTTAGTGGACTTTGCAAGTTTTGAGATCTTAAAAAGAGGGTTGTAGCAATGCATTAATTTTCGTACTTACAGTTTTTGTCTTGTTTTTTGTCTAAATGTCTAAAAGTTCTTAAACCAAGAAGAATTTTCTAGACAAGTAAAAATATTGTTTTGTTTTTACAAATGAGTCAAAATCAAGTGAGATTTTCCTTAAAAAATAGTCAAAGAAATATTCTTGAATCCAGTTTTGAACTGAGAGAGTTTGTTTGAGCCTTGGAGATTATCAGGAAGGCTATTCTAGAGTTTAGGAGCCATATATGAGAACGCTCGACCTCCTTTAGTGGACTTTGCTAGTGTTGAGATCTTAAATTGGTTGTATTGTAGCATGACATTACTTTTCTTACAGTTTTTGTCTTGTTTTTAGTCTAAATGTCTACAAATTCTTAAATCAAGAATCATTTTCTAGACAAGCAAAAATATAGTCTTGTGTTCAGAAATAATGTCACAATAAGTTTTTCTTCAAAACAAGCAAAAGCTTTTCTTGAATAATAAAAAACATCTCTCATTTCACCTGAAACAGCAGTATTCTCATCATTACAGGGATTCTGATCCAATTTCATCTCTGTCCCATTATTAAAATGATCTAAAAGTATAATAATAATGTATGCTCAGCTTTAATATATTGCATCAGCTAGAAGTTGCTCTTTGTGGCTGCAATCTTTGCCCCCCGCCTGAACCATCATCCATAACCCACAATCAAGAACTAATTGAAACACATTGGCCAAAATGTGTGAAAACCTGTGAAACAAGAAACACAGTCCTGAGATTACCCCTATCACAGAGGAGGTCAAGGTTAACTGGAGAGCACGGCTCCGTTCGCCATTAGGTACTCATACACTGATAAAATATCTGTTAATTAAAGGGATAGTTCACC
>NC_079451.1:1102088-1129588 GCF_903798145.1 Danio aesculapii | reverse complement strand
ACAAACACAGACTCATTTACACAAACACACACACACACACTCTCACACAATAATACACACACATACACAAATACTCAAATACACACTCATTCACACACACACTCTTACACTACGGCCAGTTTAGTTCATTCATTTTCCTTCAGCTTAGTCTCTTATTTATCAGGGGTTGCCACAGTGGAATGAACCGCCAACAATTCCAGTATATGTTTAACACAGCGGATGCCCTTCCAGTAGCAACCCAGTACTGGAAAACACCCATACACAAAAGCTCTTTTGTTTTTGCATGAGTGTGTGTGTGTGTCTGTGTGAATGCTCTGCTCCGCTGCGCTGTAGCTTTTCACCTAACCCGCCACGTGTGGCTGCTCAACACACACATTAAACAGTTAATGCTCAACCAGTTCAGTCATATCACATGCGGGTTATTGAGCACATCATCCTCCTCCCAGTGAGTGTTTAGATGCGTATCTGTGCCAGCGTAAAGCCTTACTTAAACAAACACTGAGTAATCAGTCACGGGAATACACAAGCAATATGAATCAATTTGGAAAGAAAGACTTTCCACATTAGTGCAAATGACACGCAAACATGCTGATGAAAGCAGCTGATAGAAAACCAGCCACTGCTGGAAACTCCTGCGCTTTATGAGCTGCGATTGGTGAAGACTGAGTGACTGATTCCTGCAGTGTGTGTGTGTGTGTGTGGTCAAGCACAGTTCATCTGTCAAAGCTTTCTGAAACTGTTTTGCAAAAACTAAATTGGCCCCAGAGTTCATTCATTCATTTTCCTTCGGCTTAGTCTCTATTTCAGAGATCGCCACAGTGGAATGAACCACCAACTATTCCAGTATATGTTTATGCAGCGAATTCCCTTACAGCTGCAACCCACTACTGGGAAACACCCACTTACACTCATTCACACACACACACACACACACTCATACACTATGGCTGTATCCAAACTGTTGGGGAAACCAGAGGTGTTGGGCACCCGGAGGAAACCCACGCCAACACGGGGAGCAGGGGCGCCGCTAGGGGTGGAAAAGTTAGGACGATTCTAAGGACCCAAGCTGTTTTGGAGCCCCCAGAGATATTATTAGTGGCCCAAATGTCCCCTTGCCCGACTCCACTCTTAACTTTCGTCCACAATCCACGCTCTTCACAGCTCTTGACACCAAGACCCCCAACACCCCCCTCCAGCTCTTCCTTTCATCCACAACACAATTCCCTTTTGCCACGACACCAAACCCCCACCGGCCACCGCTCTTCACTTCACTCTGCGACACTGAGCCACACAACCCCCCCCCCCCCCCTTCACTTTCCAAAACCCCCTCAAAGGTTGTCAGAGGGCCTGTGATGGGAAGAACATGTAAACACCACACAGAAATGGCAACTCGCCCAGCCAGGACTTGAACCAGCGACCTTCTAACCACTGAGCCACCGTGCCAACCCTTTGGCCCCAGAATCTTTAATCAAATAACATAACTTCCCTCCCCCTCTAAATGACTCTTCTTCACTTCTGGTCACATGGAATGCCTTTAGGGCGGTGCTACCAGTGCTTTAGGGCAGAGCTATCCTGAATTTAGGGTGTCTATCAGTTGTTTAGGGCATGGCTATCATCGCCCTAGGGCAGGGCTGAACCACTTTTTAAGGTCATGCCACAGCGTCTCAATTGGATCCAGGTCAGGACTTTGACTAGGCCACTCCAAAGTCTTCATTTTTGTTCTTCTTCAGCAATTCAGAAGTGGACTTGCTGGTGGGCTTTGGATCATTGTCCTGCTGCAGAACCCAAGTTTGCTTCAGCTTGAGGTCATTAACAAACAGTCGAACGTTCTCCTTCAGGATATATTTAGGTAAACAGATGAATTCATGGTTCCTTTTATCACAGCAAGTCTTCCTGGTCCTGAAGCAGCAAAACAATCCCAAACCATCACACTAACACCTCCACATTTTACTGTTGGTATGATGATCTTTTTCTGAAATGTGCCCTTACTCTTATGCTCCACATAATGGGACACACACCTTCCAAATAGTTTTGTCTTGTCAGCCCACAGAGTACTTTCCCAAACATCTTTGGGATCATCAAGATGTTTTCTGGCTCAGCAGGGGTTTTTATCTTGAAACTCTACCATGCTTTTTCAATCTTTCTGATGGTGGAGTCATGAACACTCTTCTTAACTGAGGCAAGTCAGGTCTGCAGTCCTTTGGATGTTGTTGTGGGTCTTTTGTGAACTATTGGATGAGTTGTTGTTGCACTCTTGGGGTATTTTTGGTCATCTGGCCACTCCTGGGAAGGTTCTCCAATGCTCCATGTTGGACTTGCTGGTGTGCTTTGGATCATTGTACTGCTGTAGAACCCAAGTTGGCTTCAGCTTGAAGGCATGAACAGATGGCCGGACGTTCTCCTTCAGGATATTTTGGTACACAGAAGAATTCATTTAATCACAGCAAGTCTTCCAGATCCTTCAAAGCAAAAACACGATTATATTGCTTACCTCATTGGCAGATTATTTCGCTTGTTTTAAAGAAAAACTCACTTTATTTTGACTCATAATTTCTGAAAACGAGATCAGATTCTTTTGCTTATCTAAAAAATGCTTCTTGATTTAAGAATGTTTAGATATTTGGACTGAAAACAAGACAAAAACTCTAAGAAAGGCATGTTTTGTGTACATTTGCCACCCAATTTCTGCAACCCAGGATATTTCTGATCACGTACCCCTATATACATTTCTGGAGATCACCAAATATGTTCCAGGAGATATATTTATTTTCGGTTTTTGTTTTTGCGACTCCACCAGAGGCCGCTGTGTACGCTTTTTCAGAATTTCTCTCACAAGGATGCCATTTGCGCCTGCTGTTCTAATGTAAATGCACCAGAGGCCGCTCTCGACTGACTGACCGACCAACCGATACCCCTATTCGCCAGACTCTAACCCCCCCATCATGGTCAACTCCTCTCTACATCTCAAATCCTCCGACATACGCGGTGCGACGAGCCACTGTACAAACTAATAACAGCGGAAAATCCGTCCATACTGAGGTAAGCGGTCAACTGGTAATCGAGAAAAGGAATGGCGTCATAGAGTTTGTTTTAAAGAGGAAATGCAGCCATATGTAACTCTGACTACGTAATTCGCGACCTCCAGAAATCGTGTTGAATTTCTGATAGTTAGGCCTCTGAACTGGAAAATATTCTTTTTTACACTTTTTTACACTTTTCCTATGTGTTTGGGGGAGGCCAGACTCACGTAAAGAACGTGATTCAACCCTTGCTGCACTTTTAGCTTGGTAACTGTTGACAGATTGTGTCTTTTGTGGAGGTAATGAAATTATTAATGAGGACAATTGGTGAACATTTCTGGGAACACGACTCCTCCATCCATGCTAATTCTTCACTATTGAATAAAATACCAACACAGCTTACTCCAGCATTCCTAAAGGAGATTTGTCTGCTTCTTTTAAGCCACCTGTTGACTTGTGGGCTCAAATTTTTCATGAAGGCTTTACACGTTTGAGGTACAACGATTCACAATAAGAATCTGCTGCTTTAACGAAAACCTCTTGCTAAAAAGCAGGTACTTCTATCATGATAAAATACACCTTTGCTGTAGTGAGAAACAAGTGCTGTCCGCTGAGTGAACACTGCTAAAACACTGCACAGTGATGAGAGAAAACCCAAGCATTCACAGAGTGTGATGAAGATGAGCTGGTTTCTTCATGCTAAATAGATTTGAGGATTGAAATTCAATCGTTCTGCTTTAGTTTCAGAGGTTTAGTGCTCATTTTTGACCCGAATGCCAAACGGTGTATACAGAAATGTAGCATGGTGACGGTATCTGTCCTGCCCTCCCCCTCATCCAAATGCCAATGACATGCTTTTTAATCAGGCGCGGTGTAAAATGTCCATGTGAATTGCAGTCATCAAAGCTGACCGCCCGCACACCCGGCACTCCATTAGCAAGGCAGAAAGAAGATTGTCTCTAAAATGAAGTCATTAGTTACGCAAACGCCTCTTGTTTGGATGAATCGGCTGGATGGTACCGGTGACTGTTTTACCCCCAGTGAAGGGCCCGGATGAGGGCTGACGAGAGGGGCTAATAAGTGTTATTAACCCCGCGCGGACACAACCACGATAACGGGAGCCCGCTGTCAAAGTTCTGAGGGCCGACGCCGAGCCCGCTCACCCCCTAGGAGACGCTAACTTATTAAAATAATGAATTAGCCCACCAGATTACTGGAGCCTGCGGCAAAGGCAATTATCCCTCTCCAAATCCCCGACCGGGGCTCCCCGACGCTGCCATAAAACAAGCGCTCGCAAAGAGTGCAACAGAAAAGCCCATCGCAATGAAAGGCTGTTAATTAGGATCTCTCCCACTGCGGGCGGCCCTTTACCGCCGCCACAACACCGGCAGACGCAGCGTCTGAAACCGCAGGAGGCGCCGCGCAGGAATATCAAACAGCACCGAGATGAAACTGGAGAGGAGATGGAGCAGATACACTGACCAGAACATGAGCGAGACCTGATCACATGAGGACATTTACTCTCTCTGTGTGTGTGTGTGTGTGTCTGTGTATGCAGGTTTAGCTATACTTGTGAGGGCTTCTGGGTTAGGGTTAAGGTTAGGGTTGAGGTTAGGCCATAAACACTATCGTTAACCTGATAGAATAACAATGGAAGTCTAGGTAATGTCTTCACTAAGATAATGAAGCAAACCTGTATGTGTGTGTGTGTTTGTACAGGTTTAGCTATACTTGTGAGGGCTTCTGTGAGCATTGGGTTTGGGTTAGGGCTATGGTTAGGCCATACACACTTTCAGGAAGCAGAAAAACAATGGAAGTAATGTCTTCACTAAGATAATGAAACAAACCTTTGTGCGTGTGTGTGTATGTATAAAGGTTTAGCTACACTTGTGAGGGTTGGGTTAGGGTTAGGGCTATGGTCAGGCCATAAATACTATCATTAATCTAATAGAAAAACAATGGAAGTCTATGTAAAGTCTTCACTAAGTTAATGAAACAAACCTGTGTTTGTGTGTACAGGTTTAGCTATACTTGTGAGGGTTGGGTAAGGGTTAGGGCTATGGTCAGGCCATAAATACTATCATTAATCTAATAGAAAAACAATGGAAGTCTATGTAAAGTCTTCACTAAGTTAATAAAACAAACCTGTACTGTATGTGTGTGCGTGTTTACAGGTTTAGCTATACTTGTGTGGGCTTATATAGTGAGATATCGAAATGACCCGCTAGATAGGACATTTCACTTGTCCTCTTCTATTACAAGCGCCTCACTAATGATGTGCAGTTGTTTCTGTGAGCGTTGGGTTAGGGTTGGAGCCAGGGTTAGCCTGTAAACACTATCATTAACCTGATAGAAAAAAACTGGAAATCTAGGTAAAGTCTTCACTGAGTGAAACAAACCCATATGTAAGTGTGTGTGTGTGTGTGTGTGTGTGTGTGTGTGTGTGTGTGTGTGTGTGTGTGTGTGTGTGTGTGTGTGTGTGTGTGTGTGTGTGTATGTACAGGTTTAGCTATACATGTGAGGGCTTATATAGATGACCCATAAAGAGGACATTTCACTGATCTTCACTAATTTAAAAGTGTTTATAAATTGTCCAGAAGATTTTTTATTAGGATTAGGGTTAGGGCTAGGGTTAGGCCATATCATTAGCCTGATAGAAAAATGTGTGTGTTTACATAAGTCTCAAACAACGTTCCAGCACTTCATGTACTTTTTAACGGGAGGCCAAATGTGCTCTGGAAAACTTCAATTGGGCACAAAATGACTTTCTTTACTTTTCAATTTGGATGTCTATGATGGCGATTGAGATTGATGCGGCGGCAGCTCGAGCACGTCTACTGTGAGAATTTACCTCATTTAACGGATCTGCATCATTTCCTCACCAAACAATGTCGTTTATTCACTTTAATCAGATGTGTGAAAAAAGAGAGACTGTGATTTGGCTGGCCGGTAATGTTGCTCAGATTAACACAAGCGTGTTCAGGATGTTGAAAATTAGTCATTATAAGTGATATAGTTTGTGTGTAATTGAAATGTCTTCTGGGCAACACTTTATTTTGATGGTCCATTTGAGTATTAGTAGACTGTCTGCTTAATATCTGTTGATACTGCTGCTAAACAGACATTTGACTGACTATAAGAAACTTTGCAAGTACATGTCAATTTACACCAACCATACCCCTAACCCCAACCTAACAGTCTACTTATAATCTAATGAGAATTCGTTGACATGTAACTTAATTCAACGAACTGACGATCAAAATAAAGTGTGACCGTCTTCTGTTTTAATGCTGCGAATCCTTTTTTTTTTCGACTGGTTAAATTATGTTGAGATGAAGACAAATGTACTGCATCTTAATATAAGTGTCAAATACACACACTAGAGAACAAAACCCGTTAATGTATCCTTTAATCATTTGTAATGTTCATATTTTGGACGTTCACCAAGTGTTACTGTGAGTTGTTTTCGGTTGTTTTAGTGAACCTTGATTTTTATTTAACACAGGCTCATTTTGAAACGCAGCCCTGTATACATTTCTGGAGAGCGCAAATTATGCAGCCAGAGGTATGTATGGCTGCAATTCGTCTTTAAAACGAACGCTACAGGTTGATATGATGCCGTTCCTTTTCACGCTTACCAGCTGACTGCTTACCTCCATGTGGATGGCTTTCCCGCTGTTACCAGTTTGTCCAGTGGCTCGCCGAGTATGTCGGCAGACTTGAGATGCAGAGAGGGGTTGGCTGCCACGATGGGTTTGAGTCCGGCAGAGAACAGTTTCAGTAAGCAGGTAAGACAAAAGCCAAAACCTAAAATAAACAAGTAAATAACAGGGTGAGAATGTGGTAAAATCTGATAATGTGGTAAAAATAAGGCTGCCGCGAAGGCTTTTCAAAATACTGTCAGTTGGGTTTAGGAAAGGGGAAGGGTGGTAAAAAAAGAGGCATAATAGAGCCCCTTTAAACACACAAGTGAATCTCCCTGCTGATTATAACCGATGCTGATGCTTTGCTGTGGACGTGTGCACTGAAGAAGCTCCTTAATATTGCTGGCCATGTCTGGCTAATGTGTAAAAGTGATGAATAGCAGGAGGTCAGAGGGCCGTTTGATTGGGATTCACAGGCGGCCTGAAACGCTCATTCCTTCAGCGCGTCTGTGTGCTGCTTATGTAACGTTAAAGGGACAGTTCACACAAAAAATGAACGTTTACTCACTGTTTACTCACAATCAAGAGGTTTCAATGCTTTATATTGTTTCATTCTTCAGCTGAACACACTAAAGAAGATATTTTGAAGAATGCTATAACTATTGGCAACCGTAGCTGGACATACTATGGAAGTCAATGGGTTTCAGCATTCTTCAAAATATCTTCTTTTGTGTTCAACAGAAGAATGAAACTCAGAGAAGTAAAGGGAAAGTAAAGGATGACAGAGTTTTCATGTTTGGGTGAACTGCCCCTTTCATAGCATCAGTTTGGTCTGACTACCACTGGTCAGAGATCAGTAATGCACACCTGTCAACCCTCCCGTTTTTCCCGGGATTCTCCCGTATTTTACAGTTCTATCCCGCTATCATCCCAGAAAGGTATTTCCCGTATTTCTCCCGTATTTTCAGTCTTTCTCTGAAGGGTGGCAAATAAACATTAAAGGGCCGAGCCTCTCTATATGCAACCAGTGTTGCCAGATTGGGCGGTTTTGAATTTTTTTTTGCGGGTAAAAAATTTGAGCAGTTTTGCAGCTGCGTGCCCGCCAGCCCAGGTCTGCCCTCATACACCTGTTTTGATCTCCCAAATAGATGCCATAGCCCCCGTTCTTCGCATACATATGCTTAGAACAGTGTAGAAACGCTTGTGATCTCCCTCCCCGACACGACATGCACATGCACACACACAAACACACATGTCTGTACACACACACAAACACACATATATTCATTTTGGGGAGTTTCCATGGCGGTAATTATTTTTATACTGTACAAACGGCCAGAGATGGAAAGTTATGAAGTGTGTGTCTGTGTGTGTGTAGTGTGTGTGTGTAGTGTGTGTGTGTGCGTGTGAGTGAAAGTGATCAGCCATCCTTCATACGGCTGGTCAGCTGAAGTCTGGTGAGGTGAGAAAGACAGCGAAGGTCAAACTCGCTCTGTGTGTGTGCATGCGTGTGTGTGTGTGTGTGTGTGTGTGTGTGTGTGTGTGTGTGTGTGTGTGTGTGCATGCGTGTGTCAGTGCTCTCTCCATCAATCTCTGTAACATTATATTTTCCTTCATGCTGCTTTTTCTGTCTGTTTGTATTTTTATTTGCGTTTTCATCCTCACCGATCCTTTTACATGACTCTTTACTTGAAGGGATGTTCATAAGACTGTCATGACACCTTTATAATCATGACACGACACATCATGAATGTGAATAAGATGTTATGCATGCTTATAACAACTCATTACGCTCGGTTATGTCATTTAAATGCAAAGGCGATGTTGTTTGACAGTCATGTTTATGACGGATTTATGACAAGTTCCATTGTCTTGGTAATGTCAAGCTGTCATAGCAAAGCGAGGTTATTATGTGTTTATGTCAAGTAATCATAACAAACATCTCATTAATGTTCGATTATTCGTTTGATTTCATAAAGTTATGAAGTTAAATCCCCAACGCCACCACCTCATGCCAATTTGTACGTTTTAATTGAGTGTCTAATTCATATGAACATGTATGATCTCAGTGGTACATTTTAGTATGATGACGATTGGGTTTAGGGGCGGGGTTTGGGACCACGCCTCCTTTTAAAACCATACATTTTCGTACGACTCAACTTTGTATGAATTTGGCACGGTTGCAGGTTTGTGCGCTTACCGGAGTGTCTGTTTTGTCACGTGGGTTTGTTTTGTATTGGTTGTTCACGTGTATTTGTTATGGTCACGTGTCATGCCGGTACTGTTTTGATTAGCTCGCCAGCTGAGGTTCAATATCGTGTCTATATCTGGGCAACGTTTCTATGTTTCCTTGTCAGTTCGTTGTGTTTGCTCATGTATGTCTGTCTGTGCTCAGGACTGTGAGGAGTGGCTGCTGGACCTGATTTCGTCTGTCTGTTTCCCGGTTGCTACTGCCCTATATCCCTCGTACTCTCACTCATTTTCCCTGTCCTGTCTAGTTTATTCTGACTGTGTCAAATAAACTTTTACTTGCATTTTTGAATCCTTCTCAGTATCTTATTACCCTTAAGCCACTAACATGAATTAGCAACTGACAAAACCTAAAATAGTTACGTTTTCTGGTTAGATCAGGCTGGATGCCGTCATTTTATTATTATTATTTTCTTATAATTCCAACTTGTTTCCTGCAATTCAGTTTTTTTTTACTAAATAAGGTTTATTTAGTATTATTTTTATTATTTAGTGAATTTTTTTTGTTTCACATTGATGTTGAAAATGTTGCAGCTCAGAATTCAGAGCAAAATGCGAAATGCTAAATTCTCACATTTCAGTTTTTTTTGGTTCAGTTCATTTCATCTTCATTTCTCTAGCGCTTTTCAGTGAAGTTTCATAAACTAATTTGGAGAGGAGCACGTGATATGATTGAGCACGTCTGGCCGCTCATCTGTAATCAGTAATAATCCAATCAGAGTGATCCTAGTTTACTATAAATGGATAATTTTCTTCCTACTGTTTCTATCTTCGTTTGGGAGAATCCCCCCTTCCACCCCATCTCCTCCCTTTCCTCCCCTTTCTAAAGGGGGAGCTCTCGAGACCTACCTGATCTCGGATCTCCTGATATGCTTATCGACCGGGCGGGAGCCCTGGGCTCAAATATCTTCGAGCTCAGGGTTCTCTCCCAGAACAGCATGCCAAACCTGCTTTATACAACAAGCATATCTAAGTGGGAACTCTTGAAATGTAGATTGTGTCAGAGCAGCTGAACACAGAAGTTCTAGTGAACTGAATCTGTGTCAGTCCAGTTTTCAGAGCTGAAGTTCAGTTCAGTTCAGTGTGGTTTATTATTCACTGCTGAAAGTCCAAACACTGAAGAGGAAATCCATGCATGCGCAGCTCCACAAGTCCCAAACCAAGCAAGCCAGTGGCGACAGTGGAGGAACACTGTGTGTGTGTGTGTGTGTGTGTGTGTGTGTGTGTGTGTGCGTGTGTGTGTGTTGTGCAATTGCAACTTTTATCCTGCAAATCAGAGATTTTTCTTCTGTCTGTGATCCCCTTGGGGAGAATCACCCCGTTTTTGTACTTTTATTTTGGAGTGCAAATTGCATCAGTTTTATTTATATATATATTTTAAACGTATAACATTAAATAATATTCATTATTATAAATTATAAATGTTATATATAAACCTATTTTACTATTTTACCAAGTGTATATAATCTATAGATTACTACTGAAAGAAAATATCAGCATACTTTCAGTATTACCTTTGCCTGAACTAACCCGATCTAATCCTGTTTATATAAATAAATATATAAATTTATATTATATATTTATATATTTATAAATTTTATATAGTTTATATGAAATAAGCCTGCTCCCGAGCAGGTTTGAGCTACCAGAACTGTTGCTCTGACATGTCAAATCGTCAATAACTAAATTCAGATTTGAGTGATCCACATATGAAGAACGGACCCCAATTCTGCAGACAAAACATGTTCAGTTGGCACAACTTTAAAAGTTTTGTTACAGTGTAGTTCACCTCTCCAGAAAACTAATAATCTTATGTTGACCCAACTAAATGTTTTTATATTACTGACAGATAATTTTAGGAGAGTTCAGCTGATGTTTTCAAAATGAGTGAACAAGAAAATGCGAACGGAAATAAGGTTTACGAGTTTCTTTGTTGTTGTTGTTGTTATTATACTGACTTAAAGATTTTACAGTGTTGTTTCAGCTCATTTTAAGCAAGTAGTTTGAACAAGCAGGAACTTTTAATTTCTTGAGTGGGACAGCTTCTCTGTTTGAGTGAGAATGCAGAAGAAAATCATCCCGAGTTTTGTTAAATAAGCAGGACAGTAATGACTGTGAACACTCCTCCAGCTCTTCTTCTTGGAGATATGATGAGATATGACTGATCAATAGTGGTCTGTGTTCTCCTCGGGCTGCTCATCATGTGTGTGTGTGTGTGTTTCTCAGCTCTGGTCAGTTTTTAATTATACACATCCCGTCTGAGAGCTAGATTAGAAAGCAATCGACGCTATCGGCCTCCAGATCTAATTACTGTTTATTGACAGATAAGAAGGCGCTCCTTTCACTTTCACAAATGAGATAAACCTGCTTTTAGACGCTTGTTGGTGTGTGAAGAGGTGTGTGTGTCTGTGTGTGTGTGTGTGTGTGTGTGTGTGTGTGTGTGTGTGTGTGTGTGTGTGTACTGTCCATCAAAGACTTTATGATGACCTGTGTCTCATGATGGGATTAACAGTTCTGGGGACTGTACAATACAGGTGCTGAAATATGCACCACTTTCTAGGCAAATGACTAGATTTATGTATGTATGTATGTAAGTATATATGTATGTATGTATGTATGTATGTATATATGTATGTATGTATGTATGTATGTATGTATGTATGTATGTATGTATGTATGTATATATGTATGTATGTATGTATGTATGTATGTATGTATGTATGTATGTATGTATGTATGTATGTATGTATGTATGTATGTATGTATGTATGTATGTATGTATGTAAGTATATATGTATGTATGTATGTATGTATGTATGTATGTATGTATGTATGTATGTATGTATGTATGTGTGTATGTGTGTATGTATGTATGTATGTATGTATGTATATATGTATGTATGTATGTATGTATGTATGTATGTATGTATGTATGTATGTATGTATGTATGTATGTATGTAAGTATATATGTATGTATGTATGTATGTATGTATGTATATATTTATGTGTGTATGTATGTACTTATGTGCTTATGTAATTATTATTATTATTAATGAATAATTATTAAATTGAATTATTCATTCATTCATTTTCTTTTTTAGCTTATTGTCTTATTTGTCAAGGTTTGCAACAGTGAAATGAACCGCCAACTTATACAGCATGTTTTACAGCGGATGCCCTTCCAGCTGCAACTAAATTGAACTAATTTATTATTATTATTATTATTATTATTATTATTATTATTATTATTATTATTTCTGCAAAATTATTACACCAATTTATTTATTTATAAAATAATAATTATTAATTATTGTATAATTGTATAATATAGTTCTAATAATTCGTAATAATTCATTTTATTTAATTAATTCCCTTCTAACTGTATTTATAAATTAATAATTAATAATAATTATGTAATTATGATAATTGATAATTGGTAATTTAATGTATTAATTATTACATTTGATCCCTATTTGATCATTTATAAATTAATCATTGTTATATAATTATATCAAATGATTGTTTAATAATAATAATAATAATAATATATATATATATATAATTATGGGTTACATTATTCATTTATTATTTATTATTGTATTACTTATTTATTTATTTATTTGTAATTTATTTGCTTTTTATTTATTTATTTATTATTATTATTATTACTATTGATGAATAATGATTACATTTAATTATTTATTCATTTATAAAATAATAATTAAAAAATATTGTATAATTATATAATTATAATAATTGTTGATGATGAATTTTATTTAATTAATTCCTTACTAATTGTATTTATGCATTTATAAACTGATAATTATTATTATGTAACTATGATAATTGTTAGTGAGTAATTTTAATGTAATAATTATTACATTAATCTGTTTGTAAATCAATACTTAATAATATTTAACTGCATGTATTAATGCTAATTTAGTTACAATTTTAATTTAATATTTATTCTCTATATTCCTATTTATTTATTTTGGAATTTCCCTTTTTGATCATTTATAAATAAATGATTATTATATAATTACATCATATGATTTTATAATTATAATAATTATTAATGATTAAGAATTAATGATTAATGATTGTATTTATTTAATTAATAAATTAATTAAATAATTAATAAATTAATATTATTATTAATTAATAATAAATCCTTATTTATTCATTTAATTTTAATTTATTTAGCATTTTATTCATTTATTTGAATATTTAAAAATTATTAATGATTGTATTTATCATTAATATTGATTTGCAATTTTAATTTAATTAAAAATTTATTTTAGATATTTTTTTATTTATTTATTTATTTCTGGAGTACAATCCTATTTATTCATTTATAAATGATTAATTATTATATATGATTATATAATTATAATAATATTGATAATAATTTTATTTATTAGGTTAATACATGAGTTGCATTTCATTTATTTTGTTTATTTATTTATTATAAATAATAATTAATTTTATTCTTTATTTATTATAAATAATTATTAATTTTATTATTTATTTATTTTATGAGTTTTTATTCATTTTCACTTATAAATTAATGCCTAATAATATGTAATAATTATTTATTGCATTAATTAGTTTAATTTAAAATGTATTTTATTTATTTATTTATTTTTATTTTGGGGTTCAAACCTATTTCTCAACCCAATTTAATCATTTATAAATTATTAATTGTTATAGAATCATATCATATAATTATATAATTATAATAATTATTAATGATTAATTTTATTTGTTTAATTAATAAATGGGTTTCTCAATTCCCCTATAGCGCATGTGTTTGGACTGTGGGGGAAACCCACACCAACACAGGGAGAACATGCAAACTCTACACAGAAACGCCAACTGACCCAGCCGGGACTCGAACCAGCGACCTTCTTGCTGTGAGGTCACAGTGCTAACCATCGAGCCACCGAGCCGTCCTCAATTTTATCATTTATTTATTTTTATTTTATTTATTTTATGATTTCAACCCGACGACAGTGGTTTCCTCCGGGTGCTCCGATTTCCCCCACAGTCCAAACACATGCGCTATAGGGGAACTGATGAACTAAACTGGCCGTAGTGTATGAGTGTGTGTGTGGATGAGTGTGTACAGGTGTTTCCCAGTACTGGGTTGCAGCTGAAAGGGCATCCGCTGTGTAAAACATATGCTAGAATAGTTAGCAGTTCATTCCGCTGTGGTGACCCCTGATGAATAAAGGGACTAAGCTGAAGGAAAATGATTGAATGAATGAATTCAACCCTATGAGGATGAATGAACTAATAATTCACTATATTCCTATAATGTTAACCAGGTAACACGTTTCTACTCCAGCATCTTTATTATCATTTTTACTTCGCATGTTTATCCCATTAAAATCCCAGTCAATTATTAGCAGTGTTTGCATTATCAGCGTTGACGAGGTGTAGGTTTGTGCGCTGTGGTGTGGTGTTTTCTCCACCGTTAGCCTCCGCGGTGTTTAAAGCAGCTGCGAGGAGCCGCAGGTAAAGCAGAGTCGATGATTGGATTACTGCGCTCCTATTGGTGGCAGATAATGACTGAATGATAAACATGGCAGAGTATAGATTTACTGTCAGCTCCCATGAAGAAGACATCCTTATTTCTGGAGGAGACACACACACACACTAACTGACACATGAGCACACGCATGCACACACACATCTACACAAATACACATCTATAGCGACTCAGTGTACAGTCAGATACAGCAGACTACTCCTCAGTTACTCCTCAGTCAGCTCATCATACTCATAAACACCACACACTCATATAAATGCCATCAATGCTTTATATGTGTCTGTGTTGTTGTATGTACACCGTGTGAGTTTCTTCACTCTGTGTTATCTATAATGTCATGATTATTAATGCTGTTATTATGATCACTGTTGTTATTACTATTATCATGTACGTTGTCTTTCTGCTTAATATGCTTCGGCAATATACAGTTGAAGTTCATTCATTCACTTTCCTTCGGCTTAGACCAGGGGTCACCAAACTTGTTCCTGGAGGGCCGGTGTCCTGCAGATTTTAGCTCCAACCCTAATCAAACACACCTGAACAAGCTAATCAAGGTCTTACTAGGTATACTTGAAACACCCAGCCAGGTGTGTTGAAGCAAGTTGGAGCTAAACCCTGCAGGGACACCGGCCCTCCAGGACCGAGATTGATGACCCCTGGCTTAGACCCTTTATTCCTCTGGGGTCGCCACAGCGGAATGAATCGCCAACTATTCCTTCGGTTTAGACCCTTTATTCCTCAGGGGTCGCCACAGCGGAATGAATCGCCAACTATTCCTTCGGTTTAGACCCTTTATTCCTCAGGGGTCGCCATAGCGGAATGAATCGCCAACTATTCCGGCTTTTTTTTACACAGCGGATACCCTTCCGGCTGCAACCCAGTACTGGGAAACATATAGTTGAAGTCAAAATTATATATTTTTTCTTCTTCAAGTATTTCCCAAAGGATGTTTAACAGATTCAGGAATCTTCCACAGAGAAAGAGTCTTATTTGTTTTATTTCGGCTAGAATAAAAGCAGTTTTTAAATTTCAGTATTAAAATCAATATTATTAGCACAATATTCTGCCTTTATTTCCAGGGACACCCATGTATATTTCAACAAGACAACGCAAAACCACATTCTGCACACATTACAGAGTCTTGCTGCGGAGGAAGAGGATTCAGGTACTGGAATGGCCTGCCTGCAGTCCTAACCTGTCTCCAATTAAGAATGCGTGTAGTCATTTTTGTAAGGGTTATTAGAAATGAGTTGTTAAAACTATAATGTTTAGAAATTTCTCAATTCAACAGAAATTGGAGGATAAAATATTCAGGAGGGCGAATAATTCCAACCCAGGCTCATTCTGAGAACGTAGTCCCGGGGACGTTTCTGGAGACCGTGAAATACGTAGCCGGGGGTACGTACGTTTTTTAAGTGAACGCTGTGGGGTGGTGTGACGCCGTTCCCTTCGGCGCTTGCCGGCCGGCCAGCCTCCGTGTGGAGGGCTTTCCCGCTGCAGCCAGTTTGTCCGGTTAGCTCTTCGTGTACTCTGGCAGACTCGAGGTGCAGAGAGGGGCTGACCACGACGACAACGACGACCGGGTTCGAGTCCGGGGAAGAGCAGTTCCAGAAATCAGGTAAGAAAACAAAAACAAAATCCAAAAAATGAAGCGAACAAGTTCATCACAGGGTGAGAATGTGGTCAAAATCCGAAAACGTGGTAAAAATCAGACGAGGGCTTTTCTTTTTCTGGACGGCTTTTGTGAATCGTCGTTGGTTGGGTTTAGGGACGGAGGAGGGTGGGTCAGCCGATTGGCCGGTCGCACGGTCAATCATTCTGTCATCCAGGCAGACAGGCGGAAGGTCGTTCGACAGCGGCCTCCAGCGGGTTTACGCGAGAACGGCGCGGGAAAAAGCGCGCACAGCGGCCTCTAGCAGAGTCGCGAAAACAAAAACTGCAAAAATACGTACCTCCCGGGACGTATTCCGCGGTCTCCAGAAACGTCCCCAGGACTACGTTCTCAGAATGAGCCTGGGTTGAATAATTCTGACTTCAGCTGTATACCCATGCATGTCATGCCAATAAAGTGAATTGAATTGAATTGAGAGAGAGAGAGAGAGAGAGAGAGAGAGAGATCTCGAAATGAGATTTTCTGGGACAGCACTGGACAGAGAGCAGCGGACGGAGGCTCGTAGCCGGACGGTGTCTTATTCGGTTTAGCCACAGAAAGAAAAATGTTTGGGTTTTAAATTATGCAACGATCAGAAGTTTAGAAGAATGCGTGATTGTGTTTGACCGCAGCACATCTCTCAGGGCTCTGGACGTCGCTGACCGTAACTGGGTTTGCCATCAGGCCGTAATTCATTTACAGAGCGGTAAAACAAGTAGGCATCACGGGTTTGGGAACGAGGCCGCTGTCTATACGCGTGACCCCGAAGCCTCCCGAAATATAGTCTGGGCTGTTTCCAGCTGGATTGGATCAGCATGATGAAGCGCTGTAGGAAGAGCAGCTCTCATGGTTATTAACTCAACTCACATCTCAAGCTTCTTCTACACTTCTACTCGGGTTTAGTCTGCTCTCAGTGACCCAAAACATGCATCTGAGTCAAATACAGGTTACTGTGTGTGTGTGTGTGTGTGTGTGTGTGTGTGTGTGTGTGTGTAGCAGTAGCATATGAAAATATGCAAATTAACTCAAGTTTCAAGTAAACTTACGTCACCGACACACACACACACACACACACATACTAACTGATACACACATACTAACAGTCAGACACACACACAGACACACAAATTTGATTCAAATATTGGCTATCTGTTAGTGTGTGTGTGTGTGTGTGTGTGTGTGTGTGTGTGTGTGTGTGTGTGTGTGTGTGTATGTGCAGCATCTGGAAATATGCAAATGAGCTCAAATTGTCAAGTATAATCACACATTACACACACACACACAGGTTGCCTAAATTTCAATTAAATGTGTGTGTGTGTGTCCTTGTGTGTCTGTTAATGTGTGTTGTGTCTGTCTGTTAGTGTGTGTGTTTGTGTGTGTGTGTGTGTAATGTAAGTTTTGTTTGAAACTTGAGTTAATTTGCATATTTTCAGACACCACACACACACACACACACACACATTCGATTGAAATCACAGACACACACATTCTAACTGACACACACACGTTTATAAAGGTGTGTGTGTGCGGAAACCTGTAACCATTGACTCCTGTAGTCTTTGTTTTTCCTACTATGAATGTCAATAGTTACCGGTTTCCAGCATTCTTCAAAATATCTTCTTTAGTGTTCAACAGAAATAAGAAACTTTTAAAGCTTCAGAACTACTTGAGGGTCATTTTTAGGTGAACTCGCCCTTTAAGAAATGTTACATGAAGACATTTTCATACCATAAACAATATATTATACATTATTTAATATAATATATAGTAAGATTGACTTTTGGTAATAGAAATGCTTTCTTTAACAAAAAAACCTCACTAGTAAAATATAAATAAATTGCTTTTAAATTTCCTTTAGATTATTAATGCAGTAATAATATTGTGCAGAATGAACAGATTTCATGCGCTGGTTCTCCTGGCTTGAGTGATTAGTGGTTATTTGTTGGTGTTTAAGTTGTGGCGCTCCCTCTAGTGGAGACCAGAGGTATAATCAGGCTCACGCACACGTCCACACACATATACACACACACTTCATGCTTGCAGTGTCTCAGTTTAACACTATGAAAGACTTTGTACTTCTTCTCTCTAAACCAGCTCTGCCCATATGTTTGTCTCTCTTTTAATAATCATGTAATGAAAAATAATAAGAATAACCTCTAAACAATAACTTAAAGGGACAGTTCACCCAGAAATGAACATTCTGTCATCATATACTCACAAACCTTATGAGTTTCTATCATCTGTTAAACAATAAATAGGCTATTTCGAAAAATGTTGGAAACCTGTAACCATTGACTTCTGTAGTATTTGTTTTTCCTACTGTGGAAGTCAATGGTTACCGGTTTTTGGCTTTCTTCAAAATATCTTTCTTTATTGTTTAACATTAGAAAGAAATATTCTAATCACTAGAGGGTGAGTAAATAGTAAGTAATATGTCATTTTTGGGTGAAATATCACTTTATATTGTTGTTTTAGAGATTGTTTTTATAGTTTAAATCTCAATAGTAGCTAAAATTCACAACAATGTCTTTATGATGGTTTACACTGACATACAAATAACTATTTTAGGCCTTTAAAATGACTATAGTCATGACATTAAACCCCAGTGAGCTCAGTCCAGACACTCGTGTTGTTCATCTGATTTATTCATCAGTGAAACCAACACTACTAGCTAGTGTCCTAGTCTACATATTCCTGTTTATACCCTCTCATTGGCCACCAGGGATTACTGGTAATCAAAAACATGTAGCCAATATCGAGGTACTAAGGATTTGTAAATTATAAACTTAAAGAAATTAATTTAACTTCATTATTTTGTTACAGGTTTTACTAACATTTATGGGATAGTTCACTCAAAAATGAAAATGTACTCATTGTTTACTTGCCCTCAGATGATTCCTGAGGTTTTTTTTTTCTTTCTGTGGAACACAATGAAAATATTTTGAAGAAAGCTGAAAGCTGTAACCATTGACATCCATAGATGGAAAAAGAAATACTATGAACATCAATGGTTACAGGCTTCTTCATTCACAGGAAATATCTTCTAGTGTTCTAAAGAAGAAATAAACTTATAAAGGTTTGAAACAAGTAAAGGATGAGTAAATGATGCCAGAATTTTCATATTTTAAGGTAAACTATCCCTTTAAGGTGAAATTTCTTTGTAGTTCGGGATTGTTGTAAGTGCTCATAAAACGTGTGATCTTTGTATTATAGTGTTTTAAGCCTATTATAATTATTGTTTGCATTTCAATAATAATAAAAAAATTACAATTTTACTAGACTAACAATGGTTTTCTCCTGGAGATTAACACTAGATTTGTTCAGTCTATCACACGGTAAACCTTTAACAGTATTTTCATTTACTAACATTATAGAAATCCAGAAGAGTAGCTATTTTTGAGCAGCAACAACAAACTAATATAGCTTCAAAAGAAGTCACTCAACAGCACACAATTCAAACGATTTACATTACAACTAACAGAGAACAGTGACAAAACTAGCCTACAGTTATTTATACTAAATATATATATATATATATATATATATATATATATATATATATATATATATATATATATATATATATATATATATATATATATATATATACTAAAATATACATATTTACAAATGTTCTTCTATCAAACAGTCTGATGTTTAAACTCATAAACAGATGAGATAGATTAAGTTTGCCAAAATTTTGTCAGTAGTTTTTGATATTTACATAAAATCGGAAGAGTTGGCAGCAACAACAACGAACCAGAAAACAGACAAAATTACAGTTTTTATTTTTTTACTGAAATAATCTTCTATTAAACCGACTTTGGACTTTCAAACAGTTAAGTTTGTCTAAATGTCATCAAATAGTTTTTGATATTTACAGAAAATCAGAGGAGTTAGCAGCAACAACGACATAAAATCGCGCCAAAAGAGGTCATCACCATACCAACAAAACAGTTAAAGCGGTTTCCATCACGAACCATCAGCTGAACAGCGACAAAATTGTTTATTTATTTATTTATTTTTTATTTTACTCAAATAAACAAACTTGAAGCTTTTCAAAACAGTTAAGTTTGTCCAGAGTTCGCCGATAGTTGTCGATATTTACAGAGAATCTGAAGAGTTGGAAGCAACGACGACATAAAGTCGCGCCAAGAGGTCACCATAACAGTTCAAGCTGAATCCATCAGCTGAACAGCGACTAAATTACTGTTGTTTTCCATTTTTACACGAATAAATGTTCTCTCAAACAAACTTAAGACTTCTAAACTTTTTAAACAGATAAGTTCATCTATTTCGCCAATATACGTCTCATTCGCGCAGATGAGCGACGTCGACAGCCGCCGACAGAAGAAATGTAAACGTTAAAAGTTGTACTACTCGTTAAAGCTGGTAGTTCGGTTGCCGGTGTGTGACCTATCCTCCGCTGAAGTGCCGGTTTAGTGAGTTTTAGTGCCGGTATGGTGTGAAGCGGCGGCGGGAGGAGGAGGAGCTCCTACAAAGGCTGCGGTTCGGGCTGCTGAAGGCGGTCAGTCGGAGATGGAGACGCACCTGAGGACGAGCTCCATGTGTCTGTGTCTGCAGGTACATCCCATAATACTACTATAAACTATAGCTCCAAATTGAGGTAAAGTTGTTTTTATATATGCACATTCATGCAGTGACAACTTGTGTGACACGCTCCCTTGTTTACCATGATACAGTACTTTAAGTATTCGGCTTGAAACCACATGTAAGTAAGACTTCAAAACAACATTAGCTCTATTTATTTGACTGTGAACAATGTTCTTCTTTTATAGTCATTTTTGACTTTTCTGAAATTATATTATTAAGGAGAAAGTCCGAACATGCGAATATAAAACCAACTTTACCTCAGCCATCTCCAAAGCCTCTGCTCTTTCTGCGACATCTCTCAGCGCTTTCCTCCCTGCCTGTTTAAAGCTTCTTCACACTTGTTTTCCTCTCATCTATTAAAGCTCTGTCTCTTCTTATTCAGACTGTCATTTGTGTACAATATCTATAGCACAGTTAATCAAATAAATAACAGTCTGAATGACTCTTACACGTCAGTTTATCGCGCTCACATTTCATTTTAACATTTGATCTGTTTTCTTTCTGTTTTTCTTTATATCTGTTTTGTTTGCTTCGGTTTTTAGCACACAAGATGGTCATTGGAAGATAAATAAATTAGCGGAATTATCAATTTAAAGACGCCTGTGAAATTATTTATTAAGTTATGTATTTAATTATATTCGTGTGCGTGTGTTTGTAATGTATATGTTGCTACATACAAACACCGAACATTATAATGTTCTTCTTTCAATGATTAGCTAGTAATAGCGATACGTTGATTAAATATATGTAACTGTTATAGGTACATACTTGTAAGGAATATAGAGCTGCTAATAATGCAAACATTCATACACACACACAATCAAAAATAATACACTACTTATCATTACTTATTTTGTTGAGCATTTCACATACAAGAGTAGAAATAAGGAGCTACTGCATTTTCTGTTGTGTTTTGATATGTTGAACTCCTCAAGCTGATTTCATAATGACAGATAATTGGATTGATAAACACAAACTCTGTCTAAAATGCTCGCTTTTTTTGCATTAACACTTATTTATTCTTATTTAGGCTTTAAATAAATGATTCAGGTTTTACTTGGAGGTTTATCAAACTCTTTTTTTTTCTATTCATCTAAGTATATAAGTTGTAACGCATTTAATTTTCTCACACAAGCCGCGTCTAAAGCTAAATGAAATCTAGAGATATCACATCATTTAACACAAGCACAATATCAGCGTTTGATATCAAATCCTGTGTAACACAAGACGAGACCTTAATAAGCATTCCAAAGGGATTGTACGCAAATCATATGGATTAGGTTCGTGGATGAATGACCTTTAATTCCATGTTTTTCAATTAAATTACTGTATGTTCTTGAATCCCAGAGACATCAATCATCTGCTGCGTATCAGCGTGAGGGAGTTTAAAAAGCCAGTCCAATCTAGTATTTTTATTTTCGCACATGTTGTGTTTTGTTATTGGCTTGTGCACTTTTCATCAATATATTGAGCTGCTTGTCAGAGAAATACGAATATTTATTAGCGTTACAGAGAAACACAGATGTTATGTTTAAAGATTCTAACAGTGTTCAGATGGCTTTTATAATTTAATAATATAAATCTGTCTGATTTCTGCTATAACTGGCTGAATTAGTCTTTTTACTTATGTGTCATACGTAGGGTTTTGTTTGTGAAGGCTTGCAGTGAGACATGAGTGAGTCCTGTGATGATCAATAGGGATTGTGTGATGTTTTAGTATTGATTATGGAAACGCGAGCCGTTGAACAGAGCAGGGCGGGGTTTCATAACAACTCCAGCAGCTTCAGAGCAAATGTCCACCAATAAAAATGCACAGATTCATCAGAATTATTTATATTGATATAAGGGATGCACAATTGATCGAAAAAGTATCGTTATGGCAATAACGGTAAATGCATTAATCAAATCTATTGAAATATATTGAAAAATGATCATTATCTGAATAATGGTATATATAATATATCATAATACATTGACATTTTTTTGTTATTCAGATAATGGTGTATGCAATAATCGAATATATCGAAAAATGATCGTCCTTGCGATGATCATATATGCAGTAATCGAAATGTATCAAAATATATCGGAAAATTGCCTTTAATGCAAAAAGGCTATATGCAATGTATAAATACTGTATATCAAAATAAATCAAAATTATTGTTATTGAGATAATGGTATATGCAATAATCGAATATATCGTAATATATCGTAACATACTGTGAAATTATCGTTATTGTGATTAATGGTATATGCAATAATCAAATATATCAAAATATATAGTAATATATCGTAATATATTAAAATTAGGGTTATTTTGGTAATGGTATATGCAATACTCGAATACCTCGTAAAATTATTGTTATTGTGGTAATGGTATATGCAATATTCAAATATATTGTAATATACCGTACAATTATCATCATTATGTTAATTGTATATGCAATAATCGAATGTATCAAAATATATCGTTATATATCGAAAAATTATTGTTATTGCGATAATGGTATATGCAATAATCGAATATTTTGAAATGAATCAAAATATATCGGAAAATTACCGTTAATGGTATGCAATAATGCAATAATGGTATATGCAATATTTGAATATATTGAAATAAATCAAAATAATTATTATTGAAATAATGGTACATGCAATAATCAAATATATCGAAATATATCGAAAAATTATCGTTATTGCGATAATGGAATATGCAATAATTGAATATTTTGTAATATATTGTAAAATGAATGTGATTGCGATGATTATATATGCAACAATCAAAATGTATCAAAATATATCACAAAATTACCGTTAATGCAATAATGGTATATGCAATGTTTGAATATAAAATATAGCAGAATTATGGTTATTGTGATAATGGTATATGCAATATTTGAATATATCAAAAAAAATATCGTTTATCACAATAATGACATATGCAATATGCATATCACAATATGCATTTTTATTTAAATCTATTAGGGATGCACAGAAATGAACTTCCTAGGTCGAAACAGAACATTCTGGACGCACTTGGGTGAAATATATATTTTTCATTATTATTCTTATTATAAAAAAAAATTGATAAGACTTCAATTTAACCCAGAACCTTACATTACACTGATTTTAAGCAAAGACAAGCCAATAAAATAACCAAATTTTATTGACAGTGAACGAGCCAAGAGGCATTGGTACAACACTCTAAATGATAATATACCAACATGTTATGATAACAAAAGTTCTTTACGTTACTTAATTCAATATGTTAATCAAGTTTCAACTATTTTTATTTTAGCTATACAAAGTTTAACGTAATACTAATGGTACGTTTGACTGATTCACGTTGAGATAACTAGAATAGTTAGGAAGATTTAGTTTTTGCAATGTATATCATAAGAAATATTACAATACTCAACAACAACATTGAATATTCTCCCACTATCCTGCAGCTCTTATTGAAATACATGTCTGTTCCTCAGCATGCTTCTCTTTTCTTTCTCTCCGTGCGTGTGTATGTGTGTATGTGTGTGTGTGATTAATTCGCTTGTGTTTGGTGAATTAGTGACACACAGGCAGCTGTTGATAGTGTCTGCTTGTCATGCGTGTGGTTTTGTTAGGGCTCTGTTCTGATTCTCTGCTTATAAAATGTGATACAGGAGCGCGAGTGACTGTGAAATGCTATCTGCATTCCCTGCATTCTTCCAGGCTTGATCAACACACAGACTCACACCACCAAAACACACACACACACACACCACACACAGCGCCTTTTCTGCTACTGATGCCCACTTTGTGGACTGATAAATTGTCTAGAAATTGCTCTCAGTTATTTTAAAGCAGAATTTAATTTCTTATTAGTTATTTGTTCAGTGTTTTTAATGTTTCACGAGAACTAAATGATTTTAACCAATGCACTTATATTAAAATGTTATTAATTAAACTAATTTTCAGTTCATTGTGAGCGACATCTAATTTAATAAACACACATTCATCAAAATGAGAAGTTGACATGAATGATGTTACTGTCTTAATGTTAAAAATTAATATTTTGTAAACAAAAAAACCTGAATAAAACTATAAAGACATTATTATATTTAGTTTATTCATTTAGGATTAGGGGTTTGTTTAATTGTTGCGATTAAATTATTCATAAATGAATGCTATTTCTTTAGTAAGTAAATAAATAAAAGTGTATCAGCAAGTAACATTTATATTTGAATATAAACTAATAAATAATAATAACAAATATTAAAATAACAACACGTGGCGTTAGGGCTGCACAAGATCTCGTTTGAGCATCGATATCGCAATGTGTGTATCGCCAATAGTCACATTACAGGTTTGATTATTTATTAAAGATTAAAAGGAACAATATATATATATATTATTAAATCATATTTTATAATTATTTATACAATGATGACCAAGTTATTTTATGTTTGATTGTTCAATTTTTGTATTTGAATTCTGTTAGGCCAGATGACCATAACGCACTGTTTATTTAACCTTTATTTGTCCTCTGTCGTATTTATATATGCTTAGTTTATTATATTTTATGCAGATGTACAGCATAGAAAAATACAATCACTTTTGTTGATCTAAATTAATGACATTTTTTCACAAGCCATGTGGTGAAATTGTATTCGTATCGCAATATTTATCGCAGCAAAACTAAATATTTCAATGTCAGATTTTTCCAGTACACTCTCAGAAGTAAAGGTACAGGAGCTGTCACTGGGGCAGTACCTTTTCAAAAGGTACATATTTGTACCTGAAGGGTCCATAATGGTACCTCAAAGGTACTTTTTGGGTACATTTGGACACTGATATGCACCTTCGAGGTACCACTGTGGACCCTTTGGGTACAAATATGTATCTTTTGAAAAGGTACTGCCCCAGTGACAGATCCTGTACCTTTATTTATGAGAGTGTATCATGCAGCTCCAATGTGCATATATAATACATGTTGTTAAATGTTTTACATTTTTATTTAATGGCAAAATAGAAAAAAATCATGTACTTATTAAGTTTACATTAAAAATTATGCAGAAAAATGTGTTAATTAAAAAATAAAATATATATATAATTATATAATTCATGTTAAACTTTTTTTAATTAACACATTTTTCTGCATAATATTTAAGTCAACACAATGATACATGAATTTTAATTCTGTCATTTAAAAAAGTGTAATACTTAAATCTAAATCAGAGAGTAAAAGATTTCCCCTTTAGTGAAATGTAAAACACATTGTTCTTCATATATTTGCTCCAGTGTGTCTTAAAGCTCGTCCGCTCTGTGTGTGTGTGTGTGTGTGTGTGTGTGTGTGTGTGTGTGTGTGTGTGTGTGTGTGTGCGATCATCTGTGAGTATTTCAGCACATCTGCTCCTCCTCCTGCTCACTCCCCCTCCCCCTCCCCAGCGGAGCTCCACCCACCGGTGTGTCCAAGCCCCGCCCCCCGGCAGCCAGCAGCCAACAGCAGCTGTTCCATATTCATCAAGCTCTTGAGTCTTAAAGAGGCCGACACTGAGCATGCAAACACTCATTTCTGCCTCTCCAGCGCTCTCATCATAGCGGCTCTCTCTCTCTCTCTGTGTGCCCTCCCCCCACGCACACACACACACACACACACACACACACATGCGTACCTGAGCTGCGGTGGGCTGCGCTGCTGCTGCTGCTGCTGCTGCTGGAGGGGCTTTGCGCCGTAACTTTTCAGAAGGTGCCGGCTTGTGTTTTTGGGGGGAGTGTCCGGCGAGTGTTTCCTCTTTCCTTCTTCTCTTCCTCCTGGAATGCTAAAACTGGGCTGATGGACATTTCCGAACTTTGCATCCCTGATCCTCTCAGCTATCATAACCAGTAGGTGCATCTTTCCTCTTGCCTGCGCTAACACCGCTTCATTTCTCTGAACTTTCTGCTGCTGTATTCTCTGTTGCATGCTGACTTCATTGAGGTTTCAGAATAGTTTGTTTGCTCTTGGATGCTCTTCTTCATGTCTTTATAAGCAAGTGTTGAGGACAGGAGGCGGCGGGACGGGTGTGTGTTTATGTCATGGACTGAATGAATGTGTAGTGTGTGTGTGTGTGTGTGTGGTGTCCCAGCGGAGGGCTCCAGGTGTCCGTCTGACACTCACAGCGCTCGGGACACTTGCAACTTACTGATGCTTCTCGTAAGCATGCGTTTAACATTTGTACTTTTTAATCTCTCAGTTCTTGTTTACAATTTTTGGTGACTTTAATAATAATAATAATAATAATAATAATAATAATAATAATAATAATAATAATAATAATAATAATAATAGAAATAATAATAATAATAATAGTAATAATAATAATAATAGTAATAATAATAATAATAATAATAATAGAAATAATAATAATAATAATAATAGTAATAATAATAATAATAGTAATAATAATAATAGTAATAATAGTAATAATAATAATAATAGTAATAATATTATCTATGATATGATCTAATTGATAGGAAACTAGTGTCATCAGAATTAAAATGCGCATTTCATTTGATTTGAAATGATGTTTTATGAATTTATGATGAAAATTATGATGAAATTATGAATTTAATAAAGCTAGTTTGTTAAATATGCGCTGAGAATTTGAAATGTGAGTGTATTTTGATTATTAATATTATCGTGACATGTAAACATACAAAAATAGTTTTATGTTCCAAGGCGGTAACTTGCAGTAACTCAGGCTAATGTACAGATTATGCTTTGATAATCAAAAAAATAAAATATATATATATA
>NC_079451.1:1094588-1097088 GCF_903798145.1 Danio aesculapii | reverse complement strand
AACAACAACAACAACAACAAGCATATTCCAATGTACTAAACACAGCAGCAGTGTCTCCACAGCTCTGATGTATAGCCTGTACTACTCACCTCATATCTTATAAACCCACAATAATCCTGTCATTGGAAGCATTCATTTCGGGAGATAAACTTATGCATTAGACTCTGTAACGGTGCTTCAAAAGTGATCACTCCTGCATTTACACACATTTCACTTGCACTGTACCGTCTAGGTCCCCTTAATACAATTCTCAAAGCATCATAGTAAGATTTAGAATAAGGAAACTGTAAAAAACAGTAATATACAGTTTTTGTATGTTGTTTATTTTCAGTGTGAACTGCATTATGGGATATTGATCTCTGCTCTGGTGACTTTCGATGTAGAAAATTCAACTCTGCAGTTTAACAAAAAGACTTTTATTGACATTTTAGTAATAACATTATGTATAAGAAATAATATCTAGAGAAATAAGTGTGTGAAAGAACAGAAATGTGCTGCAGTTTATTACAAGGTGTTTGTAGTGTAATATACAACACCAACACAGACAATATAGCACCTCACATGGAAAATCTATATGAGTATATATGTTTTAATAAAGCTTTTGATATAGGTTTTTAATATATGTGACATATATAAAACTGGCCGTTTTCAAATATTATATGTACATATATGCACATGTCCAGTTGAAGTCAGAACTATTAGCCCTTTTGTTTATTTTTTTCCCCAATTTCTCTTTAACGGAGAGCAGATTTCTTCAGCACATTTCTAATCATAATAGTTTTAATTTCTAATAACTGATTTATTTTATCTTTGTCATAATGACAGCACATAATATTAGACTAGATATTCTTCAAGACACTAGTATTCAGCTTATAGTGACATTTAAAGGCTTAACTAGGTTAATTAGGTTAACTAGGCAGGTTATGGTAAGGAAAGTCATTAAATAACGATGGTTTGTTCTGTAGACAATTGAAAAATTTTTTTGCTTGAAGTGGCTAATAATATTGACCTTAAAATGGCTTTAAAAAAAGTAAAAACTGCTTTTATTCTAGCCAAAATAAAACAAATAAGAAATATAAAATATTATCAGACATACTGTGAAAATTTCCTTATTCTGATTAACATCATTTTGGAAATATTTAACAAAGAAAAGAAAATTCAATAATTCTGACTTCAGCTGTATATATGTACACACATATGCATGTATATATGTGTGCATATATGTTCGCCTATATGTTTATTAATATATTAGTAAAATTATTAAAATCCACAGCTGCTAGACAACATAAATAAAAGAAATTTAAGATTTTAACTTACTTAAGAACAATCAAATAGTACAGGAACAAAAAAAAAGTCAGAAAACTGAACAGAAAAAAAAACGAAATAAAAAAACGACAAACCATTTTGTTGTACAGTTCCTTCTTTCCCACTGTCTTCATACGAGAAAGAATTGACCTTGTAAATGTTTCAGGAAAACGTGTAGACATCATAGCTCTCCATCTCCTCTCACTTATTTCCCATAGTTACTGTAAATTCCAACCTACCAATTACATGTGATACCAATTTCAAGTGTTCACACATACATGCGTTTGCTGCATTTTGTTTAGATAGTTCTTATTGCCTTGATAATAGAAAAATATGAGCTATCCATCATGTATGACAGTTGCCAAAGTGAGATATGAGCTATACAGGAGACATATCTTGTATGTACATATAGGACTTATATGTGGATATAAAGAAGCAATACCTATATGGCCTGTATATGCACATATATGCACCTCAATTTTGCCTATATGTGGCATATATATGCATATATAGTATCATATATGTGCATATATACTGCAGGTTTCATATATCTGCATATCCTCATAGATTCTTTCCATGTGGGACTGCAAACCAGGGTTGCGCGATATGGAAAAAACTGATATTGCAATATTTAATTTTTTCTGTGATAAATATTGCGATATGAATATAGTTTTACAAGATGGAGTAGTTTGAATTAGCATTATTTGACCGTTTTCTGGGTAAATCGAATAATCAATGCAATGAATTGCTTTTCTTTGTTTTGTCTAGTTTCTAGTTCAAATATCTAAAGATTCTTAGATCAAGTAAACATCTTGTTTTGGTTTCATCTTGAGAAGAATTAAGTCTAAATGAAGAGTTTTCTCTAATACTTTTATACAAGTAAAATTATCCGCCACTGGCGTAAGTTAATAAAAAAACAGTTTTCACTTTGAGATTTAGAGATATTTGGACTGGAAGCAAGACACATTTTTTAAGTAAAAAACTTTATTTGTTGTATAAATTCAGTGTAAATACAGTAATTAAATACAATTCTGTATCTCCTATGATTCAGACTCAACGTTGCATGTTTTGTGATGTGACTATTGTGAATGTGCACATTGCAATATCGATGCTAAAACCATATGTTGTGCAGCCCTACTTGAAACTATTAAACCGTTTCTGTAGTTTGTGATGTTTTCTGTTTATTTGCGGTGGT
>NC_079451.1:1062088-1092088 GCF_903798145.1 Danio aesculapii | reverse complement strand
ATATTAGTAAATAATAACATTAATAAAATAATAAATAGTTAAAACATTAGCGTTATTATAAAGTATTACCATTTTTGCTAATATTAATATTAGTTTAATATGTACATATTAGCAAAAATGGTCATACTTTACTAAAAATACTTTATTTATACTTTAAATCATAGAAATAAATTACATTTTATAATATCAGATAGAAAACAGGTAGTTTAAACTGTAAAACTTTTTCACAGTTTTTAATTTTTGATCAATGAAAATGAAGTTAATAAGTAGAAGAGACTATTCATCAATTTTAAGCATGCAAAGCTGTTTTTAAAGGACATCACAGTGTCCACAAAACTATGACATATGAAATAAACGGTTTTCTACATTTATAATCATCAGATCAGCATATTATAATCATTTCTGATCATGTGACACTGAAGACTGCAGTAATAATGCTACAAATACAGCTTTAAATCACAGGCAGACATTACATTTCACTATAAATTCACACAGGAAACAGTTATATTAGAGTATAAATCTATTTCACAGTTTTTACAGTATATTTGATCAACAAAAATGCAGCTTTTAAGACAAATTCATCCATTTTAAGCATGTAAAGCTGTTTTTAAAGGACATCACAGTGTCAACAAAACTATGACATATGAAATAAACGGTTTTCTACATCTATAATCATCAGGTCAGCATATTATAATCATTTCTGATCATGTGACCCTGAAGACTGCAGTAATGATGCTACAAATACAGCTTTAAATCACAGGAATAAATGACATTTCACTATATATTCACACAGTAAACAGTTATATTAGAGTATAAATCTATTTCACAGTTTTTACAGTATATTTGATCAACAAAAATGCAGCTTTTTAGACTAATGCATCCATTTTAAGCATGCAAAGCTGTTTTTAAAGGACATCACAGTGTCAACAAAACTATGAAGTATGAAATACAACCGTTTTCTACATCCATAATCATCAGGTCAGCATATTATAATCATTTCTGATCATGTGACACTGAAGACTGCAGTAATGATGCTAAAAATACAGCTTTAAATCACAGGAATAAATGACATTTCACTATATATTCACACAGGAAACAGTTATATTCAATTATAAAACTTTTCCACGGTTTTAGAGTAACAAAAAAGCAGCTTTTGGGACTAATTCGCTAATTTTAAGCATGCAGAGCTATTGTTAATACCATAACAGTGTCCACAAAAGTATGAAATATGAAATACAGCTTTAAATGACTGAAATAAATGCATTTTTTTTTGTATTTTCACGTAGAAAACCGTTGTAATATTTGTAAAATCCCTATTAAAGCATGCATGTGTTGGTTAATCATGATAATCAGATGCTGAATGCAGATCTGCATCTCACGGTTCTCCTTTGCATTAATGGCCATTAAACGGAATTGCTCGCTAATCACATGTTGCAGGGGTAAAATGCTAAGTCCGCTAATTTACGCTTTTGCTAGAGAGAGAAAGAGGGAGCAAACGTGAGGCAAATGTCCGCGGGGCGTTTATCACAGAATGCAATCGGTATTGAGCGGCCAGTCGTTTGAAGGTTATGTTTCTGAGCAGTAATTGAAATGCAAAATAACATTAGGATCGATGGTTAGCTCTGTTTATTTATGAAATCAATATTGAAACGGTCTGTCACCATTGCGGCTCTGATTCCAGCTGACAGGCGTCCGGCGGCCGGCTCACAGTCATTAGCCTCACGAGCGGAAGAGGATTGGGGACAGGAAATGATGTCGCTGCAGGTGTCTGTTTTTGCTCTGGAGTCTGTGACATGCTTTTTAGCTCTGCATGCTTTTAATTGATGAATTAGTCCCAAAAGCTGCATTATTGTTGATCAAATATACTGTAAAAACTGTGGAAAGGTTTTATAATTGAATATAACTGTTTACTGTGTGAATTTATAGTGAAATGTCATTTATTCCAGTGATTTAAAGCTGTATTGTTAGCATCATTACGCCAGCCTTCAGTGTCACATGATCAGAAATGATTATAATATGCTGATCTGATGATTATAAATGTAGAAAACGGTTTATTTAATATTTCATAGTTTTGTGGACACTGATATATGGTGTATTTTTAGGATTCTTTAAGTAATGGTTAATGTTTATTTAAGAATAGAAACCTTTTGTAACATTATACATGTATTTAGTGTCACTTCAGATCAGTTTAACAAAGTATAGAGTGGGGAAAAAAGGACTAAAGAAAGAAAATGTATCTGTACCTTATTATTTATTTATTTATTATTTTATTTACTTTATTGTTATTATTATTTAATTTTATTAATTATTAAATTTATTTATTTATTATTATTGTTTAATTTTATTTATTTATTATTATTATTAGTTTTAGTTATTATTATTATTAATATTTTATTTATTGTTATTATTTTTATTATTATTATTATTAATTTTAGTTATTATTATTATTATTATTATTATTAATATTTTATTTATTGTTATTGTTATTATTATTTATATTTTATTTATTATTATTGATAATATTTTATTGTTATTATTATTTTTATTGTTATTATTATTGTTGTTATTATTATTATTATTATTAATAATAATAATAATAATAATAATATTTTATTTATTATTATTATTATTAATATTGTATTTATTATTATTATAATTATAATTATTATTATTATTATTATTATTATTATTATTATTATTAATAATATTTTATTTATTGTTATTATTATTGATAATATTATTATTGATAATATTTGATCTATTATTATTATTATTGTTGTTGTTGTTATTATTATTATTATTATTATAATTATTATTATTATTATTATAATTATTAACAATATTGTTCATATCATAACAAAACATAAACATACTGGACGTAAAAATGAAAAGAAAATTGAACACATGTAAAGCAAAAGTATACAGTAAAACACAAGTGTCCATTGCCTGGGAAAGCGCCATGTGGGCAAAGGGTTGGTCATCATACACTTTACAGTGCTAGGCTCAGAAGAATTCCTCTGTTTTTTTTAGAATTTAGGATTTAGAACAGCAGAAAAGGGTGTAGGTACAGAACTACAAATTGTGGATGGGTGGAAAAGCAGTTGTGTTTTGGACCAGAACAGCCCAGTGTCCCATCACTAGGCCCACACAGAATCTGTGCACGCAGATTTCTGCAGATTTTTAGTCCATCATTAATTCTGTTTATTCGCTTGTGTAAATGTGTGTAAATCTATATTTATTCAGTTTTTAAATTAATTACTGTAATATTATTGACTAATATGCAAATGTTGATCTGATTTATGTGCAGTGCAGTGTGTACAGTCATATTTTCTGTCTTTTAGTAGAGATATTATATGAGAGACTTGCTTTGTTTACCAAATAAAGGGAATCTAATTGGATTTGCATTTTAAACATTAAATAAAAGTTAAAAAGAGATTATTTTTTATTTCACAAATTAAGGTTTTAGTTATGAGTCTCCCAAAATAATTCAGCAGAAATCTGCAGATTTTTACCAAAATTCTCAGCAGAAATAGTAAAAAATGTCCGCAGATTCCGTCTGGCCCTACCCATCTCCTTTGGCCTATACTCGACAAAAGCAGTGTAAACAAATGTGTGTGTAAGCAGTTGGACAACACTGTAAACCGCTGTAAAAATGCACCAGATATATATTTTTTCAATTTTAGTCCTCATTCCTGATCTAAACTACTGAATGTTTAATGTGACTGAAGGAAAGTGTGCTCATAACTGTCAGCAAAGCTTTGTTTTGATGAGGAAACGTTACTTTTGCAGGACCGTCGACATGTAGGACACACACATGAACATACACATATAAAGAAAACACATATGAACACACACGTTTACTGTTTGACTGCACTAAACACAGTGAAATAGTGAGAGCCACTGTAAACAGCAGTTTCTGCACTGAATAAGGAGTGCGCTGGTGTGTGTGTGTGTGTCTGTGTGTGTGTGTGTGTGTGTGTGTGTGTGTGTCTGTGTGCATTCAGTGTGTATCAACATTTGTGTGTGTGTGTGTGTGTGTATGTGTGTGTGTGTGTGCGTGCATTTAGTGTGTATCATTATCTGCATGTGTGTGAGTGCTTGTGTGCAATCTGTATTTATCCACTTGTGTCTGAGCGTGTGTGCATTCGGTGTGTGTGTGTGTCTATGAGTGTGTGTGAGTGCATTCATTGGGCATTTGTGTGTGTGCGTGTGTGTGTGTGTGCGTGTGTGTGTGTGTGTGTGTGTGTGTGTGTGATTCTCTGCTCTCAGATTGACCCGTGTGTGTTCTCTGCTCATCTGGGGTCATTGATGAACTGATCAGTGGTCAGATGACATGGAAAAGCTGCGTCCACATGCTGAGAGTGTGTGTGTGATGCGCCGGCCGGCCGTGAGTGTGTGACTGATGTGTGTGTGTGTGTGTGTGTGTGTGTGTGTGTGTGTTGGCACTCAGACCTGCTGGGATTATTTTTAAAGCAGCTTTTCTCCACTCGTTATTCTCACCTGCTGTCGGTAAAGAACATGATCACACACACACACACACACACACACACACACACACACACACACACACACACACACATATACACATATCAATGATCTCTGAAGAGTTAACGTGTTTTTGCTGAATTATTTGAGCTGCTGTTTGAGTGTGTGTGTGTGTGTGTGTGTCTCTCTCTCTTTGTGTGTGTGTGTGTGCGTGTGTGTGTGTGTGTGTGTGTGTGTTTGTGTGTGTGCGCGTGATCGTGTCTGTCTATGGATTTCTATGTGTGTGTGTGTGTGTGTTTGTGTGTGTGTGTGTGTGCACATGAACATCTATTTTAGCGCAGGGCAGTGAGGAGATAGACAAGCAGCACACTGTACTCCAGTATCCGACAGTGAGTGATGCGGATGACTGCATGAATGATCTGTTCATATTCAGCGTTTGATATCACATCCTCTATATGAAAACGTGACATATCAGAGCGTGTGTGTGTGTGTGTGTGTGTTGGCATGTACAGTACAGAGAGTGCATCTGAACAGTGTTTAAATCAAATCACTTTAATGGTCACATCAGCAGCAGCTGATATTTTAATCCTGATTTGAACTGATTTAGGGGCCGATCACACCGAACTCTGAGCAGATAAAGCGCGTTACGTCAGTCGCGTCATTTTCATTCTCCAATCAAATGAAAGCAGAGGCGGGGTTTCTGTTGAAGTGCCTGCTGTGTTTGTGTTGTCAAGACAACAACGGAGACTTTTAAATATAGAGGAGAGACTTGCAGTTGCTGTTTTGAGTTATCCGCAGGGCCAGACGGAGTCTGCGGACGTTTTTTGGTATTTAGAATTTTGGTAAAAATCTGTGGATTTCTACTGAATTATTTTGGGAGTATCATAACTAAAACCTTAATATATTAAATAAAATATAATCTCTTTTTAACTTTTATTCAATGTTTAAAATGCAAATCCAATTAGATTCACTTTATTTGGTAAACAAAGCAAGTCTCTCATATAATATCTCTACTAAAAGACAGAAAATATTACTGTACACACTGCACTGCACATAAATCAGATGGACATTTTCATATTAGTCAATAATGTTACTGTAATTAATATAAAAACTAAATAAAGATAAATTTACACACATTTACTCAAGTAAATAAACAGATTTATTAATCTGCTGAAAATCTGCGGATCTCTGTACGCGCAGATTCCGTGTGGGCCTACTTATCCGGTGCTGTATGACTCACAAATCTTGAATATCACAATATTATTAAATATTAAAATGATATTAATATCAACAGCAACACTCACGCACAACACCCAGCTGATTCAATCGTTGCCTAGCGACATAAAAAGTGCACTGCGCTTCTTTTTTTCTTGTCAACATAAAAGGCAGTGTGGTGCGCCTCGCGTTTTTGGAACGTAAAGGCGCGTGCGGTGTGGTCGGCCCCTTAGGCTTCCTTAATTTGCTTTTAAACAATTTATGTGCAAAAACAGCGTATTGAGCTGATATATAATGAAATATAATGTCTAATGGAAATACAGAGAATCATTCATTCAATCATTTTCCTTCGGCTTAGTCTCTTATTTATCAGGTATGTATCACGTTTTACGCAGCAGATGCAGATTAATTACTATTGTTGTAGTGTTACTATAGCAACTGTAGAATCACCACTGCATATTAATTTCTATAGTTGGTGTTACCATGGCAATTGTAGAATCATCACAACAGATCAGTTACTATAGTTGGTGTTCCCATAGCAACTGTAGAAACATCCCAACAGATCAATTACTATAGTTGCCGTGTTACCATAGCAACTGTAGAATCATCCCAACAGATTAATTACTATAGTTGTTGTGTTACTATGACAACTGTAGAATCACCACAGCATATTAAGCACTACAGTTGGTGTTACTATAGCAACTGTAGAATCACCGTAACAGATTAATTACTATAGTTGTTGTGTTACCATAGCAACTGTAGAATCACCGTAACAGATTGATTACTATAGTTGTTACCATAGCAACTGTAGAATCACCACAGCATATTAATTACTGTAGTTGGTGTTACCACAGCAACTGTGGAATTATCACAACAGATTAATTACTATAGTTGTTGTGTTACCATAGCAACCGTAGAATCACCACAACAGATTAATTCAAGCCTTTTTATTAACTAAATTCTTTTGTCTTTGTCATGATGGCAGTATATAATATTGTACTATTGTATAATATTGTAATACTGTATAGTGTTGTTTAAAGATTTAAAGGCTTAACTAGGTTAATTACCTTACCCAGACAAGTTAAGTTAATTAGGCGTTGGTTGTTCTGTAGCCAATCAGAAAAAATAAACATTTATTAGGGGGCCAATAATTTTGACCTTATCTCTTGTCTTAGGCTAAAAGTTAAACAAATAATAGTTTGCTTTTATTCCAGTCAATTAAAAAAGACATTCTCTTGAAGACATATATAATATGCAATACTGTAAAACACACACACACACAGCTTTGTTATTAGAAAAATAATTGAGATATTTTAAATGGAGGGCTAATAGTTTTGCTTTACACCTGTATTTCACACACATTACTGTAACACTGATGCACATTCAGTGGCTTTATGTTTTAGGTTTGCTATGGCATAAGAGCAGGTTTAGTTCACAGCAGACTGTATTAAAAATAAGTGCGATATCTTCATTCAGAGATAAATGTACCAACACGACTGAAGAGCACATACGCACGTCTGTGTCTTACATTAGGAACATATTTGATTTGGCAGCTAATTATTTAGCAGAAAAATGTGGATTATGCATTATTTCTAGTGTAAAGTGGGAAAAAAAGGGGAACGATTTTAAAAAAACCTTCCCAAGTGAGCTCCACGCGAGGAATGAACTACTTTTTCACATGATGAACTGTTCAATTCAAGAGGGAGCTTCAGCGCTGGGCTCACACACTTTTACATGTTAACTCTTTCCATGCTGCATGTCTCAGAACCTCATTTACTGTACATTCGTCACTGAACGTTATTATATATTGCTCATTATATGGCTGAAAAGAGAATGCACTGAGATTATTCATTATTCAGATAGACACTCTAGAAAGCACACTCCAGTCAGGATTTATTAAACGCACACACACATAGTCAAACATTAAGGATAAAAAGGCATGAACATAGTGATTATACAAAAATACTATGGTGGTTTATAGTAAATAATGTAGTGTTTTTGAACCATACTATAGTAAAGTGTAGTATACTGTATGTATTACAGTATATACCACTCTTTGTTATCAAATGCTGCCGCATACTGTAGTATTAACTATAGTGAAGTGATAAACTGTAATAAATACTGTAGCCTATAATAACCTAATAAATGCACTATAGCTGTAGAAATCTACAGTATTGGGTCATTTGTTTTTATTACTGTGCTAGTTGTGTTACCATAGCAACTGTAGCATCACCACAACAGATTAATTTCTATAGCTGTTGTGTTACCAATGCAACAGTTGTATCACCGCAACAGATCAATTACTATAGTTGGTGTGTTACCATGGCAACTGCAGAATCATAACAGCAGATTAATTAATGCTGTAATTGCTGTTACCATAGCAACTGTAGAATCACCACAACAGATGAATTACAATAGTTGTTGTGTTACCATAGCAACTGTAGAATTACCGAAACATAAATTATTGCTATAGTTGTTGTTACCATAGCGACTATAGAAACACTGCAGCAAATTAATGATGAAAGTGGTTGTTTTACCATGGCAACTGTAGAATCACGACAACAGATTAATTACTTTAGTTGTTGTGTTACCATAGAAACTGTAGAATCACTGAAACATATAAATTATTGCTATAGTTCTTGTTACCATAGCAATTGTAGAATCACTGAAGCAAATTAATTACTATAGCTGTTGTGTTACCATGGCAATTGTAGTATCACCACACCAGATTAATTACTATAGTTGTTCTGTTACCATAGCAACAGTTGAATCACCGAAACAAATGATTGCTATAGTTGTTGTGTTACCATAGCGACTGTAGAATAACCACAACAGATTAATTACTATAGTTGTTGAGTTACCATAGCAACTGTAGAATCACGGAAACATATAAATTATTGCTAGTTGTTGTGTTACCATAGCAACTGTAGAATAACATAACAGATTAATTACTCTAGTTGTTGTGTTACCATAGCATTGTTTGGCTGATTTATTTATTTTTTCTTTTTCAAATTTTAATAGATTCAGGAAATTTTCATGGTATTTCCTTTAATATTTGTTCTTCTGGAGAAAGTCTTATTTGTTTTATTTCGGCTAGAATAAAAGCAGTTTTTAATTGTTTTGAAGACATTTTATGGTCAATATTATTAGCCTCCTTAAGCAATATTAGTTTTGGTTTGTCTCCAGAATAAACCACTGTTATACAATGACTTGCCTAATTACCCTAACTTTACCCTAATTACCCTAGTTAAGCCTTTAAATGCCACTTTAAGCTGAATACTAGTGTCTTGAAGAATATCTAGTCTAATATTATGTGCTGTCATCATGACAAAGAGAAAAGAAATCAGTTATTAGAGATGAGTTATTAAAACTATTATGATCAGAAATGTGTTGAAAAAAATCAGGACAGAAATATATATATATATATGTATGTATGTATATACATTCTAGCCCAAATATATATATAAAGCAATGTAGTAAAGTGTTGTGTCTGCTAGTTAGTGATTGCCCACTGCTGTGTTTGCATCAGTTTGTCGTTAGTCACTTTTGTTCTGTCATCACGCAGTCGTGTGTGAGTATGAGCTGACCTGAATCACTGTGTGCTTTCATCCTGCAGTGTGCACTAGTTAGAGCCCTCGTGAGTGTGTTTCTCCTCCCCCACATCCTGAGCACCGGAAGGAGGGATCGATAGATGCGATCTGTTTCTGGCTGCAGCGGGACGTTGCGTGCTAAAGCTTGCCATTGCCAGGCAGATGAACTGAACGAACACTATTCACAAGATTGGTATTACGCGTTTAATAGCATCTTAAATCCTTGAAAGTTTTTAAGTATCAGGGCTGGACGATATTGAACAAATTATATTGTATAAAGAAAATATTTATTATAATTACAGTTGAAGTCAAAATTATTAAACACCCTGAATTATGAGCCCCTCTGTTTATTTTTTTTTCCCCAATTTCTGTTTAACAGAGATTTAGACAGTTTCTGAACACATTTGTTTTAATAACTCATCTCTAATAACTGATTTATTTTCTCTTCACCATGATGACAGCACATAATATTAGACTAGATATTCTTTAAGACACTAGTATTCAGCTTAAAGTCACATTTAAAGGCTTCACTAGGGTAATTAGGGTAAAGTTAGGGTAATTAGGCAAGTCATTGTATAACAGTGGTTTATTCTGGAGACAATCCAAAACTAATCTTGCTGAAGGGGGCTAATAATATTGACCTTAAAATGGGTTTAAAAAAAATTAAAACTGCTTTTAATTCAGCCGAAATAAAACAAATAAGACTTTCATAAGAAGAAAAAATATTATCAGACATACTGTGAAAATTTCCTGAGTCTGTTCAACATCATTTGGGAAATATTTAAAAAAGAAAAGAAATGTCAAAGGGCGTTTAATAATTCTGATTTCAACTGTATATAATAATAACAATAATAATGACATATTAACAATATCCTTAATAATATAATACTAATAATATAATGTACTAATACTACTACTACTAATAATAATATTAACAATAATAATGATATAATAATAATAATAATAATGACAATATAATAATTATTATATTATATTAATAATGATAGGAAGAAGAATTCTATTTCCCCCAACTTATGTTTCACATTTTTATTAATTATTTAATGTATTTATTTATTTATTTTATATTGTTTTATTTTTTTTATGTTTTTAAGTTCTGAATGTTTTTACAACTTTTTTTATGGTTTTGTTTTACTTTATTTTATATTTGAATATTCCAGTGTTACTTAATGCTTCGTCACTTTCATTGGTCACCTTGATCAATTTATGCTGTTATAAATTAAAATACAAGGAAAGTGAAATAACATTATGGGTAAGGACGTTTCAGCAAATCATGAAAAATCATGAACTGAATACATTTGATTTTAAAACATTGCTACACGCTCAACTACACATTTCTGTAGTAATTTCATTTTGCATTTGGATTCATTTTGAACACTTTAAAAATGATTCGTCATGATTTAAAATAAGGTTTTTAATGAATTCAAATTAATATATTCTATAACATGTCCATATAACATATAACATATAATATATCCTAACATGAACTGTCATGAAAACATGAATTGTACAGCATTTATGAATCATAGTTCAGCTTTTACTAATTCATTATTCAAAATCAAAATGGTGAGTTAACATGAACCAACAATGCATGACTTCTTTCATTCATTCATTTTCCTTCGGTCCCTTATTTATCAGGGGTCACTGTAAAAAATCACTGTAAAAAATGCAGGGTTTCACACAAGTTCTTCATGTTGTCCCAGCACAAATTGATTAAGTTAACTTAATCATTTTTACAAATGTAAGTGGATTGAACATAAAACAATTAAGTTGTCCCAAAAAATACGTTAAAGGTGCAGTATGTAGGGCAGATTCAAGTTGTGTTCTATATAAAAGCAACGGCATGCCATTGAAGGAATATTTCCCATATTAATAGGAGTTTTTGTCATAACCAACAGCTGAAATGTATATTTTAGAAACAGCCTCTATTTCTCACAGGTAAACAAAACTGACAATGATCAGCTCAGGTACAGCTCATGTGCTTTATTCAGTGTTTAATGCTAATAATGTGAGTTTGAATGCTGTTTTACATGATATTTATTGCCATGTACTGAAAGCAGCAGCAGATAGTTCACCTCAGATCTTCAGACTCAGTGCAAACCAACACATATCAGTGATTCAGCATCTACATTTACTAATGTTAAAGAGGTTTAATATGTATTAATTAGATTATAAACCTTACCATTTTGTCGGAGTGCAGTGTGTGCACTATTCTGTGCTTCATTTCAGAGGCTGCTACTGTCCGCTGGTCGCATTTCGGTCAAAGACCCACACTTTGAGAGCCTTCATGAATGAATGAATTAAATACGCTGTTTTTCCACCAAGGCAGCTTTGGGTAATGAAATATAATTAATTGGCTAAATTGACATTGGGCAGGTTAAAGAGACTAAAACAAAGACAGCCGTTCCGGCGCGTAACACATATTATCAAAGCAGAATATCTGACTTCAGCATTGTTTTCCAGATAAACATGAATGTTCACTGAGCATGTTTCTGAATATCTGCACACATATGATGGTGTTTTTATGCTTTAGAAGAGTCAAAAACTGACATACAGCAGCTTTAAGAATTGTGTTGTTTCAACTCATTTTAAATGAGTAGTTTGAACAAGCAGCAAGTCATTTTTTGAATGTACAGTGTAGGGCTTCAGGAGATCCAGTATTACTGTAAATGAACTCATTTGAACGCGTAAAATTAGAGTTTTGTGACATTTCAGTGCAGATGTTAAAAGCACGATGTGATCTGCGCTTGTTTTTTATTATTATTATTTATCCTCAGTCTCTCTGTCCATTTCTGATTGGCCGAGATCCACCTCCTGGAATCAGTCGATCATAAATCCTTGTCAGATTCCTCTGTGGCTTTTTAACAAAGTGCTGGTCTTCACCTTTCCCCTTCTCTCTGTTTATCTCCACACTAATGAATGAGCGCCTCTCGGCTGCGGGCCGCAGATTAAAACGGCTCCCGTGGTCCTGAACGAGCTCTGCTTTACACACACTCACACACACATGGCTCGTATTCCCTCAGCGGCTGTAAAAAAAACCTCCGCTTTTATGGCTACACATTTCCAAGTGTGTCGAAACCCCGGACGAACCCGACGATAATAAACAACACAGTCCAGACTCAAACAGAGAATAAAAGTGCACCTGCTTGCTTTCTTAGTGACGCTGTTTCACTTTTGCTATCGTTTTTAGTTGTTTTAATTTTTTTTTAAACTATTTTAAACCATTTAAGGTCAATATTATTAGCCCCCTTAAGCAATATTGTCTCCAAAATAAACCACTGTTATACAATGACTTGCCTAATTACCCTAACTTTACCCTAATTAACCTAGTTAAGCCTTTAAATGTCTCTTTAAGCTGAATACTAGTGTCTTGAAGAATATCTAGTCTAATATTATGTGCTGTCATCATGGCAAAGAGAAAAGAAATCAGTTATTAGAGATGAGAAATCCTGTACACTAAAAAAATGTATCATTGGATTTACTCTTTTATTTTAAGGTAAGAGGTTGCAAACAGTTCATGTAGGCTGAATTTAAACAAACTAATGAAGTTGAGCAATGTTTAACTTAATTTGTCTGTTTAAATTCAGCCTACATGAATTGTTTGCAACCACTTACCTTAAAATAAATGAGTAAATCCAATGAATCGTTTCTTTTTTCAGTGTGTTTGTGGTGTTTGTGCATGTGAAGTGCAGATGGAGGTGTGTGAGAGCATGTCTAGAGTTAATTGAGTTCATCCTCCGCTGCTGTTTCTTTATCAGCCAATCAGCCGCGGCCTCTGACCGATCTGATACTGACAGAGAGAGCGGCACGAACCCGCTGACTCTGACCACATGAAGGACTCGCTGCATTACCATACGCAGATTTCTGCTGCTTGTTTAAAACTACTTATTTAAAGTACACATCAATCAAAACTCAGCATATTGATGTTGTTAGCTCACATTGCTAGTTTTGTTCATCTGTGCATGTCATTAAGAACAAAACAATGGTTTGTCCTTGTAATCTTTAATTGAAATATTAAAATGCACTTCCTGTTTGTTTTCAGTATAATTCTCAGATTAGGACCGTCTGAGGTACTGGGCGTGGCTAACATACTTAACTACGCCCCTCCAGCTGTCAGTTTAGACAACAAACAAAAATGGTGAACAGGAGGAGTCTGTTAGGTTGTAATAGCTTGTGTTGTTGATAGTGTTGTTGGTGGTGTTGTTGATAGTGTTGATGGTGTTGTTGGTAGTTTTTATGGCATTGTTGATAGTGTTGGTGTTGTTGGTGGTGGTGTTGGTGGTGTTGATGGTGTTGTTGATAGTGTTGGTGGTGTCGTTGTTGATAGTGTTGATGATGTTATTGGTAGCGTTGATGGCATTGTTGGTGGTGTTGTTGATAGTGTTGTTGGTGGGGTTGTTGGTTGTATTGTTGGTAGTGTTGGTGGTGGTGTTGATAGTGATGTTGGTAGAGTTTTTGATAGTGTAGTTGGTAGGATTGTTGGTTGTGTTGATGGCATTGTTGATGGTGTTGTTGATAGTGTTGATGATAGTGTTGTTGGTAGTGTTGTTGGTAGTGTTGGTGGTGTTGTTGTTGATAGTGTGGATGGTGTTGTAGGTAGTTTTTATGGCATTGTTGATAGTGTTGGTGTTGTTGGTGGTGGTGTTGGTGGTGTTGATGGTGTTGTTGGTAGAGTTGTTGATTGTGTTGTTGGTGGTGTTGTTGATAATGTTGGTGGTGTCGTTGTTGGTAGTGTTGATGATGTTATTGGAAGTGTTGATGGCATTGTTGGTGGTGTTGTTGATAGTGTTGTTGGTGGGGTTGTTGATAGTGTTGATGATAGTGTTGTTGGTAGTGTTGTTGTTAGTGTTGGTGGTGTTGTTGTTGATAGTGTGGATGGTGTTGTTGGTAGTGTTGATGGCATTGTTGATAGTGTTGTTGACAGTGTTGGTAGTGTTGTTGATAGTGTTGGTGGTGGTGTTGTTGATGGTGTTGTTGGTAGTGTTGATGGCATTGTTGGTAGTGTTGTTTGTAGTGTTGGTGGAGGTGTTGTTGATTGTGTTGTTGATAGTGTTGTTGTTGGTAGTGTTGATGGCATTGTTGATAGTTTTGTTGCTAGTGTTGTTGATGGTGTTGATTGTGTTGGTAGTGTTGTTGATAGTGTTGTTGATGGTGTTGTTGGTAGTGTTGATGGCATTGTTGATAGTGCTGTTGATAGTGTTGATTGTGTTGGTGTGGTGTTGATAGTGTTGTTGATGGTGTTGATGGTATTGTTGATAGTGCTGTTTATAGTGTTGATTGTGTTGGTAGTGTTGTTGGTGTTGTTGATAGTGTTGATGGTATTGTTGGTAGTGTTGTTGGTAGGGTTGATAGTGCTGTTGGTAGTGTTGTTGATGGTGTTGAGTGTGTTGGTAGTGTTGTCGGTGGTGTTGATTAGTGTTGTTGTTGATAGTGTTGTTGGTGGTGTTGTTGATGGTGTTGTTGTTGATAGTGATGTTGGTGCTAGTGTTGATAGTGTTTATGGTGTTGTTTTGTTGTATTGTTGGTAGTGTTGTTGGTAGTGTTGTTGGTGGTGTTGTTTTGTTGTATTGTTGGTAGTGGTGTTGTTGGTTGTATTGTTGGTAGTGTTGTTGTTGGTAGTGTTGTTGGTTGTATTGTTGGTAGTGTTGTTGTTGTTGTTGTTGGTTGTATTGTTGGTGGTGTTGTTGGTGGTGGTGGTGGTGGTTGTATTGTTGGTAGTGTTGTTTGTGTTGTTGTTGGTTGTATTGTTGGTAGTGTAGTTGGTGGTGGGGTTGTTGGTTGTATTGTTGGTAGTTTTGTTGGTGGTGGTGTTGTTGGTTGTATTGTTGGTAGTGTTGTTGGTGGTGTTGTTGGTAGGGTTGTTCATAGTGTTGTTGGTAGTTTTGTTGTTGGTTGTGTTTGAGTTCTCCAGCATTCAGTGGTGTTGGTGTATTGACAGAGGATCTGCCATTCAGCTTTATAACAGTACTCTGTTAGGAATCATAGAGTTGCGAGTGAATCTGCCGGTTTCTGGAAAGATCTGCGAGCAGACTCGTGTCCAGCGCTGTGGCGGGAGAGCAATTATATTACAGCGGCTGAAATTCTGTTAGGATGAGCGGCTGAATCAGATTAGGCCCAAACTGAACATGATGCTGGGTGGGCAACACTCAGCGTGAATGTAAATGGCTTCACAGTGAACAAAAGCAGACGTGAGGAGGATCCGAGTCCAAGATCCCCATCACAACAACAACAAGAGCTTCATCAGACATGCAGATCCATCAAATATTCAATAATTCAATATATGGTGATAATGAACATGCACAATATTGATATCGTGGACACTTCAGAATACAGTAAATAATAATGATTCATTATTAAGCTTCAACAAATAATCACAAGAATATCTTCACAAGTCTACATTTGAATCAATCATCAGAATACAATCTTACACACAACTAAAACTTCATTAGCCGATATTTGATTGTTGATAAAAGTATAAGGTCTCTTTTTTCAGAAAACAAGCTTTAATAAATTCATAAATAATTCTTTAATAAATTTAATAAAAGTCATTTTTCTTCTACAGTAAATTTATCCTGATTTAAGAACACTTCAGGTTTCAAATTGTTAAATTAAATTAATACAAACACTCTAAATCAATTATTGCATCGTCTTTAATTAAGAAAATTGAACACACTGGAGTGTGGTTCACTTAGGAGTGAATCAGAACTCAAGAGATATTGGTTTAGATTGATCTAATAAAGTTTTGGTATTACTTTACAATGTTTACAAAGTTTAATATTAATTATCTGCGTAGTTACATAGTTAAGTGTAGGTAAATAGATCAAATAAATAAAAAGGGTAATTTTCAATAATTGAACCTATTGCATATATTTCAATTGTTATTTGCAGTTAATTTTAACATTTACTAATTTGTTGTTTGTATTAAAAAGTCTCTTTAAAAAATCTTTAAAAAAAGATTAATACATTTCGTAATAAATGCTTTTTTTCACTGTTAGTGGAATGTTAACTGCATTAAGCATTATGTCATATTAACAAATGGATTCTAATTGTGTAATATAGCAACTTTAAAAAAATTAAAAATAATAATAATACATTTTTTATTGAAGGGCCATTTTTATTTAGTTTTTTAACCCTATTTTATTTTATTTTATTTTATTTTATTTTATTTTATTTTATTTTATTTTATTTTATTTTATTTTATTTTATTTTATTTTATTTTATTTTATTTTATTTTATTTTATTTTATTGACCCAGAGGGCTGTTTTGTTTTGTTTTGTTTTGTTTTGTTTTGTTTTGTTTTGTTTTGTTTTGTTTTGTTTTGTTTTGTTTTGTTTTGTTTTGTTTTGTTTTGTTTTGTTTTGTTTTGTTGACCCAAAGGGTTATTTTATTTTATTTTATTGATTCAGTTTAATACAATTTTACTTTACTATTTTATTTTATTTTTTATTTTATTTTATTTTTAACTCAAAAGACCAACACTGTATACAGAATTCTAATACAATTATTTTAAATATATTTAGATTTTTTTTCTCCAGTAACATTCCCTAGTAAGTAATTTACATGTTAAATGTGCTGAAGTATTAAGTGTGTCTAAATCTGCCCAGAATCCTTCATGTTCAGATGTCATATTTAGTGAAACATGAATTGACTGAGTTATTTCTTTGCATGTGATTGTCCTTGTACCTGCCGGACAGATCACATGTTTAATATATGAACACAGAGCCATTCAGACTTTTATGCAATTATGCTAAGTGTCTCCTCTGACGTGACCTTTGACTTGGGGTTAAGCGCCCCTCAACTTTCAAATGGAATTGCCCTGAACTGCTCTTTTCCTAATGTATGGCTCTTCATAAGTCAAGGGAATGTGCATTAATTACATTTTATTTTGTTAAATTAATATATTTTATACATATTGTATTTTATTTATATAATAATAATCATACAAAATATAAAATAATATTTCTAATCTCATCAATTTTTCATTTAATTTAATCTGATTAAATTTGTATTTTATTTCATACACATTATATTGTAATTTATTGATATATAATAATAATAATAATAATAATAATAATAATTAATAATAATAATAATAATAATAATAATATCAGCTATTGTTACTGGTTTGCCAAATTATCTGCATTTTTCTAATCACATCAGTGTTCAGTGCACAATATGATCCGCTGTTTCCACAAGGTCAGTGTTTTAAGAAGGAGCTGTTTTTTTTATTTATTTATTATTTATTTTGTGGGTTAACCTCGCCGCCTGCACCTGCCGCAGTGCTGAATATACATGACATGACGAGATTTCATCTGACACGCTGACCTCATCTCCATGAGCACAGAAAATCAGCTTGACCTCTGACCCCTGGCCTTGAACCCGCGTCACCTGCGAATGCTATTAAATCAGTCCCAGAAACGGCCGTCTGAAGGAAGTCACTGCTCACTTACTTTTATTTCACTACACTGATTTTATTACAGTACACAGGGTGTCCGCAGGGTCTTAAGAGGCACCTATTACTGTTGAAATCAGAATTATAAACCCCCCTCAATATTTTGTTCCCCAATTTCTGTTTAACGGAGAGAAGATTTCTCAACACATTTCAAATCCTAATAGATTTAATATCTAATGTCTAATCACTGATTTATTTTCTCTTTGCCATGATGACAGCACATAATATTAGACTAGATATTCTTCAAGACACTAGTATTCAGCTTAAAGTGACATTTAAAGGCTTCACTAGGGTAATTAGGGTAAAGTTAGGGTAATTAGGCAAGTCATTGTATAACAGTGGTTTGTTCTGGAGACAATCCAAAACTAATATAGCTGAAGGAGGTGATTATGTGCGTTTTAGTTCACTTGCATTTACATTGAATGAACTTTTATGTGATCCGTTCTCTGTATGTTGGGGTGACCTGTGCCTCAACCCCATACAAACTGATAGGTGTGAACTGAACGACCCTTTTACGATAGATGTGACCCTTTCACAATTTCAATGGGTATAAACAAAGCAACAGCTGAAACATTTGATAAAGAGGGTCCTGCTGAGCTTAGTAAACACAGAAAGTTTCTTGCAAGTATAAAGTACTGTCTCACAGATAGCATTTTGAGTTAAATTACTTGAAGGCCGATGAGTTAAGGCTGATTTATACTTCTGTGTCAAGCGCACACGTATGCTCTGGTGCAGCCTATGCGTGGTTGCATAGCCCTCGCTGTGGCCGTCTAAATGGAAATATCTTATTTTAGGAAATATTGTGAAAAAATCCTTGCTCTATTTAACCTTCATTTTCCATCGGCTTAGTCTCTTTATTCATCAGGGGTCGCCACAGTGTAATGAACCGCCAACCTATCCAGCATATGTTTTACACAGCGGATGTCTTTTCAGCTGCAACCCAGTACTGGGAAACACCCATACACACACAAACACTATGGCAAATTTAGTTAATCAATTCCACTATAGCGCATGTGTTTGGACTCCGGAGGAAACCCATGTCAAAATGGGGAGACGATGCAAACTCCACACAGAAACACCAACTGACCCAGCTAGGACTCGAACCAGTGACCTTCTTGATGTGAGGCTACAGTGCAACACCACTGAGCCAAGGAGAAAGTAAAATAGATTTTGGAAAATATGCCCGCTCAGCAGTGCTTAATTTGTGAATTGCGAGGTCCAGGAACAGATCGGGGTTACGGATCCGGCATGTTACACGAGGATATAGAGGTGTCGCGCACAAAAGTGGAAAGAGGGGGAGGGGGTTGTCGTAGACAAAAGTAAAGAGTGGGGGGGGGTGGAAGTGTGGTTTGGGGTGGTGGGGAATGCGGGCCGTTGTATGGCGGAGGGGTGTCGCGGATGAAAGTGAAGAGAGTTGGTAGGTCGCGAAAGAAAGACAAAGTAAACAGGGACGTTCGGGGAGGAGGGCGGTTGAGGAGGGGGATCAGTAAAATGAGGTGCCGGATCCGGAATCGGCATGTTCCGGCACAAAATTAACCCCTGCCACTCAGGTCTCTAATGTAATGTCCCCACATTTCCCAATTACTTATACTAACCTGTGTTTTTCAGGCTGTTGAACAGAATGGCTGCTGAGGAGCGGCACATGACATCCAGCTGTGGCTCCTACATAAAGACTGAGCCGTCCAGCCCGTCCTCTCTGGTGGACTCGGCCAGTCACCCCAGCCCCGGCGCGCACTCGGACGCCAGTGGCGGATACGCCAGCGCCATCAACAGCCACTCCACGGGCCTGGACTCTCCGCCCATGTTCACGGCGGGTGGCGCTCTGGGCCCCGGGGCCAGCTCCTGCCGCAAGCGCTTCGAGGACTGCTCCTCCACATTACTGGACGACCCTACGGCCATCAAGTGCGAATACATGCTCAACTCCATTCCTAAACGCCTGTGCCTGGTGTGCGGAGACATCGCCTCGGGATACCACTACGGCGTAGCCTCCTGTGAGGCCTGCAAAGCCTTCTTCAAGAGAACGATACAAGGTACTGCATCCAGATCAGCGCTCTATAAACAAACCACAACACAAAATCAAGCAGAATACAGGCTGAAATGTTAATGCAGTTTAAAGTACATATTAGGGTTGTCTCGATACTGGAACTCGGTACCAATCGGTACTGAAATGGCAAAAGTGTCCATTTCCCTCGAACACTTGAGCGCTGTTGAGCAAGTTCCTGATTTGCCATTGTGTTCACGTGCTCAACAGAAATGACTGTGATTGGCCGTGAAGGTCATCAGTTCACCGAACTCAACTTTGTTTACTGCGTGTAACCACAGATACAGGGTCACTGGAGCGTTTCAGAGTCACGTCGATCAGCTGGTTTGTCTATCAGCTGACATACGAGCGATCCGCTGATGAATCGCGGCTTTAAAACGCTCCAGTGTCCCTCTATCTTTTGACTGTACCAAAAACTCACCATGCTAAGTTGAATGAACAAATTCTGAAATTATAAGTTATTTTCAACACACATAATCATGTTGAAAAACTTAAAGGGCGTAATAATCATTTACAGCTTCAAAGCACCTTGACAGAGACAGTGTTTTATAAAATATCAGCAAAAATCTTCACTCCTCTTTCCACATAAAGCTAACTAAATGTGCGCTTGTTGAGAATCAGAAACAGTGAAGTGTGTGTCTGGTTGTCAATATGAAGCCAGTGTGTATGTGTGTGTGTGTGGACAGATGATGCTGATGTTTGTTGCGGCGCCAGCAGTGACGTCACAGTAATCTATCCATCTGACGGCCGATGAGAGGTTTACGGTTACAGACATATGATAAGATGAGCACACTGACCAGAAGAATAGAGGATCAAAACTCTTTACATCACAGCACTGAATAACTGCATTCATAACACACTGTGGAAAATGCTTTTGTCTAGCTTCTAGTCTGAATATCTAAAAATTCTTAAATCAAGAAGCATTTTCTTAAATCAAGCAAAAAAATAGTGTTGTTTTCAGACATATTGAGTCAAAATTAAGTGAGTTTTTCCTTAAAACAAGCGAAAGCATCTGTTAGGTTGGTATTCAGTGAGCATATCTGTAATGTATTGAGCTCCTAGGCTATTTAGTGATTTATAGAGCAGTAATAATACTTTAAACTCTATTCTGAATGTGACTGGGAGCCAGTGTAAAGACCTGAGGACAGGTGTGATGTGCTCTGATTTCCTGCTTCTGGTCAGAATCCTGGCCGCAGCGTTCTGGATGAGCTGCAACTGTCTGACTGTCTTTTAGGGAAGGCCAGTGAGGAGGCCGTTACAGTAATCCACCCTACTGCTGATAAAAGCATCAACAAGTTTCTCTGAGTCCTCACTGGAGACATAGCATCTAATTCCTGCAATGTTTTTGAGATGATAATATGCTGATCTACTCACTGCTTAAACATGGCTACTGAAACTCAGATCTGACTCCAGAGTCACACCAAGATTCTTGACCTTATTTCTTTGTTGTTTTGATCCTTAGAGCCTAGGTACACAAGCATCTTCGCTTATTTGATTATCTCCAGATCTTACCATAGTAAATCCTCATTGCACTGTAGTGCATTATACTGTATATATCCGAACCACAGTACTTTGATCATAAAACTACACATTTACATATCATCTTACTAAGACATATTGGAGATATAGATTAACAGCGGATAATTATAGCATTGAATGTAAGCGCTCCGCCATACTGTTAGAAATATCTCATCGATTTACATTACAAGATCAAAACTGCATTCGACTTTTCCACCACATATAATCAGCATCAGGAACAAATGTGCTCAGTTACAGTCTTTGAGTAAAAAATGAGCTCATTTTGTCCTCCATATTCTCATATCTACTGGATGTGAACCTTAAAATCAGGGTGTTATTCAATATGATTTCATTTTGGTTTAAAATTAATGTATTAGATGTTCAGTTAAAAAAAATATCCTCCAAAATGTTTATAATTGTTCAAATATTTCCCAAGTGCTGTTTAACAGAGACTTTTACACACATTTTTAACCTAATATTTGTATTACTAATTTAAGATAGCTAAATTCTTTTGTCTTTGCAATGATTACAGTACATAATATTTTCAACCCAGGCTCATTGCGGATACGTACCCAGGTCTACATTTCTGGGGACAGCGAAATATATAACCGGAGGTACATCTGCTCGCAGTTTTTGTGTTTGCAAATTCACCAGAGGGCGCTGTGTGTGCTTTTTGATGACCTCAAATTCCTCTCGCACGTCCACTTCTTGCGTAAATCCACCAGAGGGCGCAATATACACTTCAGCTGACCAGGCCAGCTTGCTGTCGACTGAATGACTGGCCGACTGACCCAGCCAGCCACCCCCGTCCCTAAACCCAACTGATAGTGTTTTCAAAAGCAGTCTAGAAAAAGAAGCAGTAGCGGGCGCGTGATTTCACCACATTTTCAGCCTGTTGTTTATTTATTTATTAGTTTTTCTTCACCAGATTCGAACCCCATCCTCACGGTCAACTTCGTCCCAAGTCTATTGGCATACGTGACAAGCTACTGGGCAAACTGGTAACACCAGAAAAACTGTCCATATGGAGGTAAGCGGTCAGCTGCTAGCGCTAAAAAAAAGAAGCCGTCAGCAGCGTCATAACACCCCTTAGCATACGTATCGAGCCGGCGTTGAATGTTTTACTAGCTATTTTTCAAGCGTAAAGTGCAATTCATTTATTCATTTTCTTTTCGGCTTAGTCCCTTTATTAATCTGGGGTCGCCACTGCGGAATGAACCGCCAACTTATCCAGCACATGTTTTAAGCAGCGAATGCCCTTTCAGCTGCAACCCATCTCTGGGAACCATCCATACACAGTCATTCACACTCATACACTACGGACAATTTAGCCTACCCAATTCACCTGTACCGCATGTCTTTGGACTCTGAGGGACGCAATGCGGGGAGAACATGCAAACTCCACACTGAAACGCCAACTGACCCAGCCGAGGCTGGAACCAGCGACATTCTTATTGTGAGGCAGCAGTCTCAGGAGAGAACCCCAGACTTCCCTCTCCCCAGACACTTCCTCCAGCTCCTCCAGGGGGATCCCAAGGCATTCCCAGGCCAGCCGAGAGACATAGTCCCTCCAGCGTGTCCTGGGTCTTCCCCGAGGCCTCCTTCCGGTGGACATACCTGGAACACCTCCCTAGGAAGGCATCCAGGAGGCATCCGTAACAGATGCCCAAGCCACCTCAGCTGAGTTGTCTCGATGTGAAGGAGCAGCGGCTCTACTCCGAGCTCCTCACGGTTGACAGAGCTCCACACCCTATCTATAAGGGTGCGCCCTGCCACCCTGCAAAGGTAAATCATTTCGGCCGCTTGTATCCGAGATCTTGTCCTTTCAGTCATGACCCAAATCTCATGACCATAGGTGAGAGTAGGAATGTAGATTGACTGGTAAATCGAGAGCTTTGCCTTTCGGCTCAGCTCCTTCTTTACCACAACGGACCGATACATCGACTGCTTTACTGCTGCCGCTGCACTGATCTGCCTGTCAATCTCACGCTCCATCCTTCCCTCACTCATGAACAAAACCCTAAGATACTTGAACTCCTCCACCTGGGGTAAGGACTTAAGGGTGAGGAAAGTTTATACCCAGGTACTTTTAGCATTAGAAAATACACTTTTCACTGTAGTCAAAAACGGTTGTTGTCCATTGAGGGAACACTGCTGAAATACTGCACACTGATGAGGGAAAACATGCACATTCACAGAGTTTATGAGGAATATGAGCTTGTTTCTTTGTGCTAAATAGATTTGAGGGATGAAATTAAACGTATCTGCTTTTATATTAGAGGTTTAGTGAAGGCGGCTCAGTTTTGACTCGAAGGACAACCAAAAATACACCGAATTCTATGACAAACACGAGAGTTAAAATTAAAAAACAAAAATTTGCCATAAAAGAAAAATCAATAATTGTGACCCATGCAATAAATTTTATGCTGTTATCAAAAATACACTCATGCCATATACAGTAGAACAGATTTTGTGCTCCAGGGTTGCATATTTTGACTTTAAAAGCAAAATGAAGAGGAGGAGAGGAACACGAAGCAAGAATAAAGCAAGAATAAAGAGTGGTCCGCCTGCTCCTCTGCTCTGTGTTGTCTCCGGCTGAGCTCTTCCTCTGAGCGCGGCCTGTAATGGAGCTAATCTACAGCCGTTTGTCCGAGCCACAGGAGTTTTGTCAATAACAATCAGCGTTCAGCAGGAGTAATTAAGGCCGAGGCTTTTCATTAGGCCAAGGGGAGGGGCTTGTCTCCGGGGACGACCGCTGCAATTAGAAACGCAGGCACGCGTCGCCGGGTAATTTCAGCCGCGGCCGGGAAGCAGGAGAACAAACCCAGGACTTTCTTTAGATTCAGGAGGGATTGGGTTTTGTCTGGTGCTGGAGCCCACAGACTAATGGCATAATAAGCAGACGCACGCCGAGATCTGGAGGATTTTAGGAAGAAAGGAAAAAGGAGGGCAGGTTGAGATAATGAGAGGAGGAAGAAAAGGGCAGAGCTTTTGACAAAAGGCTGGAAAAGAGGCAGAAGAGATGCGGATTTGACTTGATTAAGTAGGTAAATAACAGGGATGATGTTCAACGTTTCCATTTGTGAAACTGATGTCTGTAAACTAAAGCTTTAAAGGGCTAGTTCACACAAAAATGAGAACGTACTCTTTATTTATTAGAACTCAAGTGGTTCAAAACCTTTCTTCTGTTGAACACAAAAGTATTTATTGTGAGAGATTATGAAAAACTGCAGCCATTGACATCCATAATAAAAACACCAGGGATGCACCGAAATGAAAAACAAAAAACCTGAAAACTAAAATTCCAAAAAAAAGTTTGTCAAATTAAAATTTTTTTTGTCATAAAACAAAAGTTCTGGATGCACATGGGTGAAAACGGAAATGAAAATTCTGCATCGAAACAAAAACTTCTGGATGCACTTGCCCAGAGAACGAAAGTAAAAGTAAAATTGGCCTAAACCAAAAATTCTGGATGAATTTGGCCAAAAACTGAAGTGAAACTTCTGAGTCAAAACCCAAATATTCTGGATGGACATGGCTAAAATATCACATTTAAATTCTGGGTCAAAACGGACAGTTCTTGATGGACTTGGCCAAAGAACGAAATGAAAATTCTGGGTCAAAAAAACTACAATTCTGGATGAACTTGGCAGAAAACCGAGATGACAATCCTGGGTCAACACCGAAAATTCTGGATGCACTTGGGCAAAAACCAAAATGAAAATTGTGGGTCAAAACCAAAAATTGTGGATGGACTTGGCCAAAGACTGAAATGAAAACTCTGGGTCAAATAAGTAAAATTCAGGATGCACTTGGCTGAAAACCATAATGATATTTGTTGGTGGAAACTGAAAATTCCCTATGCACTTGGCAAAAAACTGAAACCCAAAAGTTCTGGACGCACTTGGCTGAAAAACGAAATGAAAATTCTGGGCCAAAGCTGAAAATTCTGTATGCACTTGGCCAAAAACTGAAATGAAAATTCTGGGTCGAAACCAAAGAATTCTACATACACTTGAGCAAAAACTGAAACCCCAAAGTTCTGGACACATTTGGCTGAAAAACTAAATAAAAATTATGGGTCGAAACCAAAAACTCTGGATGCACTTGGGCCAAAAACTGGAATAAAAATTATGGGTCGAAACCCAAACACTCTGGATGCACTTGGCCAAAAACTGGAATAAAAATTCTGGGTCGAAACCCAAACACTCTGGATGCACTTGGCCAAAAACTGGAATAAAAATTACGGGTCGAAACCCAAACACTCTGGATGCACTTGGCCAAAAACTGGAATAAAAATTCTGGGTCGAAACCCAAACACTCTGGATGCACTTGGCCAAAAACTGGAATAAAAAATTCTGGGTCGAAACCAAAAAAATTTGGATGCACTTGGGCCAAAAACTGGAATAAAAAATTCTGGGTCGAAACCCAAACACTCTGGACGAACTTGGTCAAAAACTGAAATGAAAATTATCGGTTGAAACCCAAAAACTCTGGATGCACTTGGCCAAAAACTGGAATAAAAAATCTGGGTCGAAACCAATAAATTCTGGATGCACTTGGGCAAAAAAAACGAGATATAAATTGTGGCATATATTAATAGTTTCTTTGTGTGTTAATAACTGCTTTATCAGCTCAACTTCATCCAGTTTTGTGACCTATAATCTAAAGCGAGGACTTACTAATGTCAGGTAATGTAGGAACAAATAAAGAACGATGTGCTGATGCTTAATAAATGACTGATAGTGTGCAGTTATTATAAGGAGTTAAATTAGTTTGATTAAATCAAGTGTGCATGTTAAATTGAACGAAACCTACAAGGCGGCAGAATGACGTTTTACAGTCTGGATGATGGTGATGTTTGATGGTCATGGGTTGATGAGTGTGTGTGACCCTGCGGTCCTCAAAAACACACACAGCGCTGTACGAACGCTCCGTCTGCTTCTCTTATGAACTAATGCGCTCTGACAGAAAGCCTGTAAAAGTCAGCTTAGATTTTGATGAGGAAGACCTTTCATTTTACCGTAATTTACTTACTTGACCCGAGTCTCTCCCCAAAACCCTGGCCTGGCAGCGCTCCTGAAAAACCATCAAAGGAATTAAAGCAGAAAAACAACAACTTTATTTGTCTTCTCCAATCCAGAGACGTTTTATTATTTTAAAAATGTAACTTTTATATGACTTCAGAGGGATTTATTCTGAACGGCACTCTGAAATGGACGATTGCACACTCATCTTACATGTTGCATCATCTCCAATGCCGACCCTTTATATGATGCTAAATATTTACTATATTTTTGCGTTTCAGGTAGCTCAGTGGTTAGCACGGTCGCCTCACAGCAAGAATGTCACTGGTTCAAGTCCCGGCTGGGTCAGTTGGCATATCTGTGTGGAGTTTGCATGTTCTCCCCGTGTTGGCGTTGGTTTCCTCTGGGTGCTCCGGTTTCCCCCACAGTCCAAACACATGCGCTATAGGGGAATTGATGAACTAAACTGGCCGTAGTCTATGAGTGTGTGTATGGGTGTTTCCCAGTACTTGGTTGTAGCTGGAAAGGCATCCGCTGTGTTAAACATATACTGTAATAGTTGGCGGTTCATTCCACTGTAGCGACCCCTGAAATAGAGACAGATCGATTAAGTTAAGTTAACGTTTTTACAAATTTAAGTAGATTGAGCAAAAAATAACTGTTGTCCCCAAAAATACTTAAAGAATTGTGTTGTTTTAGCAAAAGCCATGTGTTGTACACCTAGGTTAGGGCAGCACAATTAAATAAAACAATAAATAATAACAGCTGAAGTACTATATTAAAAAGGCGTCGATTATATTAAGTAAATATAACACAAAATATGTCCGAGATTTCGGCATCTTTCCATTCACAGTAATTCACACAAACCACAAATGAACTTCAGAAAGCCATCAATATTAGAATAAAAATATAAAGGTGTGCTTTAAAAACTCAGTAAATATTATTATTGACTGGAAAAGTCTCTTTTTTTACAGTTTTTGTTACAGTAAAAGTAATATTTATTATGCCGTTTAATATTTTAATAATAATAATAATATAATTATGATCATTTTAATTATAATTAATAATGGCCTCCCCCTAGAAATAATGGCCCAAAAATAAATTTTAGATCAAACCTTTTAAAACTTATGTTTTTAATAAATATTCATAAGTCATAAATATTAGAATAAAAATATAAAGGTGCACTTGAGCATTATTATTGGCTGGAGAAGTCTCCCTTATATATATCAGTTTTACAGTTTTCATTACACTAAAAGTAATATTTCTTATTTTTTCATTTATTATTTAAATAATAATAATAAATTAATTAATGAATACAAATAAATAAAAAGGTTTTTAAGGCATTATTATTAATTAATAATTATTAATTAATTAATATTACTACTACTAATAAATGTTTAATAAAATATTATTATTGGCTGATAAAGTCTCTCATTTTAACAGTTTGTATTGCAGTAAAAGTAATATTTCCTATGCCATTTAATATTTTAATAAATATAATAACAATAAGAAGAATTATTATAATTATTATTCATTTATTCATTTTCTTTTCGGCTTAGTCCCTTTATTAATCCGAGGTCGCCACAGTGGAATGAACCATTCTTATGAACCAACTTATCCAGCACATATTTTGCGCAGCGTATGCCCTTCCAGCTGGAACCCATGTCTGGGAAACATCCACACACACTCATTTACACTCATACACTACGGGCAATTTAGCCTACCTAATTCACCTGTACCGCATGTGTTTGGATGGTGGGGGGCACCCAGAAGAAACCCACACGAACGCAGGGAGAACATGCAAACTTCACACAGAAATGCCAACTGCCCCAGCAGAGGCTCGAACCAGTGACCTTCGTGCTGTGAGGTGACACTGCGCCACTGTGTTGCCTATTATTATTATTATTATTTTAAATAACAGTTATTATGATTATTAGTATTATTATTATTTTCCTTTATTTCCTTATTTAAAATCTTAATTAATGCCCCCAAAACGAATTATATATTTACTTTTATTAATTTATTCATTTTAAATCAATTAAATATTGCAATTACGCTAATAATGTTAAGAAATTACACTTTAAATAAAATGTATTATCATTTTTACGTGAACAATCCATAACAACAATTATTTTTGTGATAGAATCGATAACCGTGATATTTTTAGTCACTTTAATCGTGATCTGCAATTTTTATACCTTTACATCTCTAAACTAAACTGAATGTATAGAACATATTAAAACAGTATTGAAATATAAACTACTATAATAACCTTGGTGTGAAGCAGACTGCGGATTCACTTACCCACACTGCAACTCAACACACACATCCTGCTGTAATGATCCCGCTGGGAGAATCCCAGAATAGGAGGATTCAGACTTTCACTGCCTGTGTTGCTCAGACTTTTGGTCTTGTCTCTAGTCCAAATATCTAAAAACTCTTAAATCAAGAAACATTTTCAAGACAAGTGAAAAATATTGTCTTGTTTTCTGAAATCACAATTAAGAGTCAAAATTAAGTGCGTTTTCCATTAATACAAGCTAAATAATCTGCCGATGGGGTCAGCTAAATTTATTAAGTTCCGTATTGATTATAAAACATTGCTTCTTACCTATGAAGCTTTAAATAGTCTAGCTTTATCTAACTAAACTTCTGTCTCGCTACAATTCACTCTTTAAGATCTCAACTCAGGGCTTGTGGTAGTAACTAGAATAGCAAAGTCCACTAAAGGAGGTCGAGCTTTCTCATTTATGGCTCCTAAACTCTGGAATAGCCTTCCTGATAACATCAGAGGCTCAGACACACTCTCAGTTCAAATCTAGATTAAAGACTATTTTCTTTGACTTTTGTCATTGAGGAAAAACTCACTTGATTTTGACTCAGTTCTGGAAACACAATACTTATTTACTTGTCTAGAAAAGGCTTCTTGATTTCAGAGTTTTAAGAAACTTTAAGAAAAATAAGAAGAGTAAATGTTAATTACATGACGACTTTAGCGTCTTTCATTGAGATGCAAGATGTAATCATATTGGTCATGCACATCCATCGAGTGCTTGGTCACATAGAAAATTACACTGGCAAAAAAATGCTAAGTACTTTTTGTATTGTTTCTAGTCCAAATATCCAAAACTTCTAAAATCAAGCATTTTCTAGACAAGTAAAAAATATGGTCTTGTTTTCAGAAATGATATGTGAAAATCAAGAGAGTTTTTCTTTTAAACAAGCTAAATAATCTGCCGATGGGGTAAACAACGTAGTCATATTTAACTTAAAGTTCTGCATTGATTAAAAAAATATATTGCTTCTTACCTAAAAAACTTCAAATAGTCGAGCTCCTGTTTATCTAACTAACCTTCTGTCTCACTATAATCCAACTCGCTCTTTAAGATCTCAAAACTCAGGGCTTCTGGTAGTACCCAGAATAGCAAAGTCCACTAAAAGAGGTTGAGCTTTTTCATTTATGGCTCCTAAACTCTAGAATAGCCTTCCTGCATGTTTGAGGCTCACTCTCTCAGTTTAAAACTAGATTCAAGACTATTTTCTTGGACTATTGATGTTTTGACAAGATTATTTAACATTTTTCAGATTATTTTGCTTCTTTTAAGAAAAAAAACTCACTTAGACTCCTTAAACAAGACAAGCGAAACAAGCAAA